>NC_086185.1:25624626-25854626 GCF_023053635.1 Elgaria multicarinata webbii | reverse complement strand
AAGGAATACACAGGTAAATGACAAAATGGCTAGATAACTGGTTTGAGTTCTCTGGTGAGCAACTCTACTTGAGTCCAAACTTGCCAGGATATGCTACTGCAGGGATACGCAACACTGCAGATGTTTTGTGCAGCAACTCCCACAAGCCTGGGGATGTTGGGAGTTGTAATCCAAAACATATAGAGGACACCCAGGTTGTATTTGTCTCCCCATATACACCCAAGCAACTGGAGAGAGTAGGAGGACTGGTGAGGGGAGGGACCACTTAACCTTTTCTCCTAGGAAGTGATAAGGGGCATGGCTAGACCTCCCGGTGTTCTGGGAGGGAGTGGGAGGATATTGCGGTATTCTGCTCACGAGATCCTCCCCTCTGGACAGAAGGCGCGTGTGACATCCTGGGAGGAATGAGGGATGTCACAGCCACCATTTCTTTTCTTTCTTTTTTACAGAAGATGAGCGCACGAGCGCTCCAACCAAAAGTAAGTTGTTGTTGTTTTAAAAAGTGATCACGCTTCTTCCTCCCACCCCCGATGGGCACAGAGCGCCTGAAGAGCTCTGTGCCCCGTACCCGGTTCCCGGCTCCTCATGTTTACTTGCAAGGAGCCAGGACAAAACCGGGATGGCCACCACACCTCCTGCGGTCTTGGGACAATCCCTGGAAAAATCAGGCTAAAAGCCACCCCGGTTATCCCAGGGAAATGGAGGGATCATCCCTCTCCGCCCCCGGAATCCCCTGTGCGTCATGTGGATGCACAGGGATGCTCCTGGAGTGATCCCCGGGATGAGGCATGGTCTAGACATGCCCAAGGTTAAAGCACGACCAGAAACACAACTTGAATTCTGACCCCATTGCAAAACAACCCCAAAACCATCTTTCTTTTTTATTTCGGGAAGCACTTATTTAAAAAATGTGCTAAAGTCAGCACAGAGAGTCAGATGTTGCCACTTCCTGTCCAATGACTCTAAAAACATAAGACACAAAAAAGGATGGATGGTGACTATTCAGTAAAAATGAAATAAGCATCGTACATTTTCTAAAAGCAGGCAACCAGGGTTACCAGACAGATGGACGTTATAGCTGCTGCTGCTGCTGTTGTTGAAAAGGACACACGTTTTCTCTTCAGGTGCAGCAGTTCCATACTGCATTTTTAAAGAGACAGAAACTACAAATAGCAAGAAAACAACTATTGGAGGCCTATTTAAAATGGGTGCCCAGAACCCAAGAGTTCTACAAGCAAAGCCATCTGTCCTCACATTCTTTGGGGGAAGGTTTTCAGGAAGGGAGTCTTACGAACTACTGAAGCAAATTCTAGTGACAAGATGTAAAGTTCTAGGCCTTACTGGCAAATTAAAAAAATAATAAATCACCAGGTTTGGCTGGTACTTGCCATGGAGTTCTTAAAGAGTTGAAAAGTGAAATTGCTGATCTTCTAACAAAAATATGCAACATGTCCCTAAGACCGGTTTCTGTACCAGACAACTGGAAAGCAGCCAAAATAAACACCAGGGTTGTTGTGTGTGTGTTTTTTTAAAGAAAGAATAACTGTGTGAGGAGCCCTATAAGACACTAACTGCTTCTCTACATTTAGCGAAAATCCCGCAGCTTTACCAGGGCTTTCTCTTCTGGAGTATTTGCATTTTAATGATCAGCAAAATACACGGACCCCCTTCCCTTGTTTTGGCCAGTTCCTTCCCATATGTTTAATTGACACTGCCAGCAGATGGTGCTGTTGCATTGTGTGATCTAGGTTTATTGCTGCATTTTCGATGACTTTTAAAATGGCGGATTATTCCTTGAAAACAACGCGAAAGGCATCAGAGGTTGATGACATGTTGAAAGGACCCACAAACTTCCGTGAATGCATAGTCATGAGTGCACACTAAAGGCCTCGTGCAGAGATCTACTCAGAAGGGGGCGGTGGGTGGGATGCCTGATGTGGCAGAAGCAAAATCAGCTAGTTATCAAAGCGGTTATAAAGGAGCTGAACAGAGAGTTTGACATAATTTATGTATTTGTTTTATTTATTTATTTATTACATTTTTATACCGCCCAATAGCCGAAGCTCTCTGGGCGGTTCACAAAAATTAAAACCATAATAAAACAACCAACAGGTTAAAAGCACAAATACAAAATACTGTATAAAAAGCACAACCAGGATAAAAACCATGCAGCAAAATTGATATAAAATTAAAATACAGAGTTAAAACAGTAAAATTTAAATTTAAGTTAAAATTAAGTGTTAAAATACTGAGCGAATAAAAAGGTCTTCAGCTGGCGACGAAAGGAGTACAGTGTAGGCGCCAGGCGGACCTCTCTGGGGAGCTCGTTCCACAACCGGGGTGCCACAGCGGAGAAGGCCCTGCTCCTAGTAGCCACCTGCCTCACTTCCTTTGGCAGGGGCTCACGGAGAAGGGCTCCTGTAGATGATCTTAAGGTCCGGGCAGGTACATATGGGAGGAGGCGTTCCTTCAAATATATGAGATAAATTGCATTCCTCCAAAACAGGCAAGAAAATACCTGAAGAACTTGATGGCTGAATTAAAGTCACGGTTACAAACTGGCGTACGAATGGACCAAGCACTCAGCAAACTTCCCCTTAGCTCACTACAGTCTTTTTTCTAACTCCGACCAATTCCTTAATATTGCCTAACATTTCCAGCCCACTCCCAGTGCATTAAAGTTTAAATTCGCTGCAAATTAATATTGCAAATGTTTACATGAGCTCAAGAGGAGAAAGGTTGAGCAGGAAATTAACTTCTTCTTTTTTAAAATTAAAAAAGGAAGCCTAGGAAGGAGGAGGCTGGAAGGTTCCTTGCCTTCTACCTTTTTGCAAACATGATCGCCTTGTTTTATACACGAGGCCATGAAGAGGTGAAGTCTTTGTATGCAGGAAGATATTCCTCTTGCAGTTGACGATGAAACGCCTTTGTTTTAAATCCATACCAAATCTTCGGTTTAGGTTCTAAAAGCCAGCAGCACCTGCGGCAGCGTTGATCAGCAAGGTCCATGTGGCTTCAAGATGCTTGCTTTCTTGTCAGCTTTGATAGGCCATTAGTTTGCCTTTCAAAGAAAGAGATACTGATATCAAAACTCTTGGGGCACATCTGCCGCTTCCTGGTGCTTGGAGCTCTGCAGAAGCAAAACTGGTGGGGTAGATACTGGCAGCACCTCTGTGGCAGCGGCGGTGGAGTGGGCGAAACCGCTGAATCAGATGCCAACGTTTCAAGATATTTGATATTTATAAAAATAAAAACCCGTGTTTTCATTTGCAAGGAGCAAGATGAAATGAAGATGTTTGAATACGCAGAAATGCTTTTAAGATAACGAGACCTCTGGCAGGGGAGCAGCAGTAGCTTTGGGACTGGGATGGAGCGCTTTGCAACGTCGTTACGCACACAAAACGTGGGTGCGTGGCGTGAGGTCTTGTTGCCATTTAATGATGCGTCAACCTCTTTCACACCAATAAGCAGGAAGTGGGGACTGGTGGGTATGGAAAAATGTGAGCTGCTGATGTCCTCTGTAGTGCAGGAGTAGGCAACGGGGGTTCCTGCAGGCAGCAATGTGCCCTTCCGCAACCACTTTGTTGCATAAATTGTGCCAAATCCAAGTGTGCCAAAATCCAATATTGAGACACTCGCGAAAGATCACAGGCAAGGCGCTGGGCACCAAACGTTTATTCTCGAGAATAGGGTGATGACCTGGCACTCACGCTGCAAAGACAGGGTCACACTGCACTGGGGCAGGACAATAGCTTATATACTTCCATGCAGTGGTCAGAAAGGGGAATTGCAGCTGAGATTACTCAGCCACCATCGCCATCTGCTTTCCCAGGTGTGCTTTGCACCTGTAGCCCTTCTCCTATTGGTGATGTGGCTAGGGAGCAGTCCTAAGGACTTGGCAGGGTTTGATTTAAGGGTGTGCACAGACCCCCCAATCTGCTTCATGGCCCGATCCGGAAAATCCAGATCGGGCCCGATCCTCTTAGCGCCGCTCCGCCCGTCTCCCGCTCCACTCTGTGGAGCGAGGTCCGGCTTTGCCGCCGTCGCTACATGGACGGCGGCAGGGGCGGCGGTGCAAAATAAGCCACCCCCCGCCCCCTTACCTGCATCCGTCATGAGCTTCAATTGAGGCCCCAGTTGAAGCTGGAAGAGGCCTCGGCCTTCACTTCTGCCTTCAACTGGGGCCTCAATTGAAGCCCGTGACGGACGCAGGTAAGCGTCCCTCCTCCCTGCTCCCTTACCTGCCGCCGCCACCGCCGTATGGATGGCGGCGCCGGCAGTGCCAGATGAGTCCCGCTCCCCCCCCACTTACCTGCAGGCGAAGCTCCGGATTGAGGCGATCCTCTTCGCCTCGATCCGCAGCCCCCCTGACTCTCTTCGCCTCTGCCTTTTCCGGAGGCGAATTAGGCCGCCTCGCTCCTGCTTCTCTGAACCGAAAAGAAGCGGAGCACATCCCTAGTTTGATTGGTCAGTTTCATTTGAAACTGACCTATGGTGTTGTCCTGGCAGTTAATAAGCAGTGTGGATGCAGCAGGATTAACTTAATCAATATGGTCTGGCAAGAAAGGGGCTTGGAGGTCAACTACGTGCTGCTTACATGGGGGTAAATGGAGACTCCACTGGGGCATCTGACTACTTCCTCTTCTCTGCCCTGTGCGTCTCTGTACCCTCCCCCGGTGTGCTTGTGTGTATACATGTCAGGGGGGAGTGGACATTTTAGTTTTTACATCAACTTTGTTTTAATTAACATTTTCTGGGATTGCTATGAAATATGGGGTGACCCTATGAAAAGGAGGACAGGGCTCCTGTATCTTTAACAGCTGCATTGAAAAGGAAATTTCAGCAGGTGTCATTTGTATATATGGAGAACCTGGTGAAATTCCCTCTTCATCACACCAGTTAAAGCTGCAGATGCCCTGCCCTCTTTTAAATCTGGTCACTCTAGTATAGCTCCTGCAGCTTTAACTGTTGTGATGAAGAAGGAATTTCACCAGGTTCTCCATATATACAAAGGACACCTGTTGAAATTCCCTTTTCTATGCAACTGTTAAAGGTATAGGAGCCCTGTCCTCCTTTTCATATGGTCACCCTAATGAAATAGCTTTTTGTTGGTGCTGAAACCTGTGGGTTCAAAGGTGATTGGTTGTGTTGGGACTCAGGCCTTGTCACTGCCTTGCACTCAATGTTTGGGGGAGGTTACGTGTCCTTTCTGACCAGCCACACCTCCCATGGCAACCATTTTGTGGTGGTGCCCATGAAAGTTTCTCATGGGCACTGCCACAGCCCCCCAAAAGGTTGCCTATCCCTGCTGTAGTGGAATAACTGAAGAACATTTTCTTCAGATATGAGTAGTTGAGACAAGCTAACACATGAAAAAAATAGTAACCAGGGTACCTTGTAGTCATGGGACGTGTTCTAGGAGTTCTTTTTCTTTTGAAACCCAATGCTCCCAGGCAAGGGAAGTGGAAGTTTGTTGTGGTGAGGCAGAAAAAAATAAATTCACTTTTTAGCTGCAAATCTCTCTTCCGTGGTACTTGCTGGCCTGCCTTCGTACCATGAACACATAATTTCTATGCAATACTCAAGAGTCTTAACAGAAGCCTGAAAATCATTGCTTTGACACCCGCTAGGTCAAAGTCACTATGAGAGAAATATTTTCCAGCTGAAACAGCCTCCTTTCTCAGAGGCCTGTAGTATCTTGCAAGAAGAGATGGGTTTAAACCTCACAGCTACAATCAACTATTGGTACCTACTGCCACCTGCTGGTAGCTTGATTTCCAAGCCCTCTCCCCGTCCCCCTCCGAATTTGGCATAATTTCTAAGGCAATTGATAATGCAATTCAATGCTGCAATTCAATATAAGTAACTTCCATTGAATTCGTTGGCATTTATTTCTGAGCAGATATGCATAGAATTGCTGTCTAATCATTTGATTGTTGTCATAGCTGAGCCTTGATATGCAATCATGACCGTCAGAAACACCACGGCCATAAAAGGAAATTTGTTGAAGGAATTAGTGAAGTTTCTATGCTGAATGAGTGTGTGTGTGTGTGTGTGTGTGTGTGTGTGTGTGTGTGTGTATGTGTGTGTATTTAAAAAGATGCTGATAACAGAGGAGGAGGACACTAATGACTTGGAAAGAAGAACATTATAACTAGGGCTGTGCACCGTTTCGGATCTGAACCTCGAATCCGAAACAAATAGGGGTGTTTCAGACCATTCCAAAACAGATCTGAAATGGTTCAGCTGAGGTCCAAAATTATCCGAAATGGTTTGGATCAGTCCGAAACGTTTCGGAAGTATTCAGAGCTTCGGATGCCATTTTAGCTCAAAACGCGTTTTGTTTTGCCATAGGATTACATTGGCCTAAAGAAACACCTGTAACTACTTTATTTTTAATGATAGAACAATGAAATTTGGTGAGCTTACAGATACCCTGGAGATGCTTATGTGTGCCCAATTTTAGACAGATCTGTACATTGGTTTTCTTCCAATGAATTTTTAAAAATGTGAGTTCCAGTCATTTCAAAGTGCTATAACTTCCTCATTTTTCCAGAAACACACATGTAACTTTGCAACTCCATAGAACCTAAGCAGGGCTTGATGCATGGCAATTTTGAAGCACATGGCTTCATCTGCTGATTTTTAGGAATTGTTTTAACGTTTGAGGTTTTAAAATTATTATTTTTAAAATACGCTGTCATTTTTCAAGATTCACACCTCCAACTTTGTAACGTGATAGAACCTAGGTAGGGCTTGATGCTTGGCATAAGCATCTCCAAGGTATCTGTAAGCTCACCAAATTCCATTGCTCTATCATTAAAAATAAAGTAGTTACAGGCGTTTCTTTAAGACAATGCATGTCAATGGAAAAAAATGGCGTCCAAAAAGCGTTTCGGAGGTCCGAATTTTTCTTTGAATTCGGATCCAAAATGAAACAGGCCTGTGTCAGATGGTCCAAAACAGGCTCCGAAACAAAACAGGGGGTCCATGCACATCCCTAGTTTTCTGTATATTTGTTTGATGTGATGCTGGTACTGTCCAGATATTTTGGACTTCAGCTTCCATCAGCCTCAGGCAACATGGCCAATGGTTAGGAATGCTGGACATTGCAGTCCAGAACTTCTGGAGGGAACCGGTTGGGAGGGCTGCTCTAGGAACATTGTCCTGCTTGTCCTGTTTTCACTGGTTCAGATTCTATGCTAAGCAAATACAGGGGAAATTAAGCAGGCAAATGATCAAGCACAGAATGACATACTCATCCAATTAAATATGAAGTTTCAAGTAGGGGTGTGCACGGACCCCCCGCTCCACTTCACTTCCAGATCCGCCATTTTCAGATCGGGCCGCTTCGCCCCGCCCCCGCTCCGCCCATTTCCGCTCCGCTCCGTTCGGAGCTCCGGATCCGGATCGGAGCTCCGTTTTCCCCCCCATAGGGTTGCATTGAAAACTAAAAAAGTAAACAACTTTTTTTCTGTTCAAGTTAGAAACCTCACATTTGGCAACATGACACCTCATGGATGTATACACACGCACGCCAAGTTTCAAGGCAATCCCATCATCCCCTGATTTTTGGGGAATTTATGAAAATTGGGCACCCCATTCAGACCCCTTGGGATAGCTCCATCAATTTGCACGTTAGAAACCTCAAACTCGGCACCATGATAGCTTATCCACGTGTCCACACGCACGCCAAGTTTCAAGGAAATCCCATCATCCCCTGATTTTTGGTGAATTTTTGAAAATTGGGCACCCCATTCAGACCCCTTGGGATAGCTCCGTCAATTTGCATGTTAGAAACCTCAAACTTGGCACCATGACAGCTTATCCATGTGTCCACATGGATGCCCAGACTCAAAGCAGTCCCATCATCCCCTGATTTTTGGGGAATTTATGAAACTCCAACAGCCATTCACACCCCTTTCCATAGCTCCGTCAATTTGCACGTTAAAAAAAACCCTCAAACTCACCACCATGAAATATATCCAGGGATACATAGGCACGCTGAGACTCAAGGCAGTCCCATCATCCCCTGTTTTTTGGCGGGGCTTAAACCTGCAAAATTTGGAACTTCCAAAACTCCAAGTGAGCGCAGGAAGGACTTCTCCCTGAGTCAAAGCCACACACACACAACATCCCTGTGAGGTGGGCAGGGGAGGAGGGAGGGAAGGCAGGCAGGCATGCAGCAGACATTTCTGGGGGCATAAGGAAGTGAGCCAAGGATAAGCCAGTAATGCATATAAAATGGAATAAATAAATAAATAAACAAAGGAGGGGTGGAATTAAAAGCAGCAGTGTTGCTGAATAAACAACAAGAAGAACTTTTTTAAAAAAGGCTATATCTGTCTTTTACCAGTAATAGGGGGACGTGCCCGGGGGAGAGGGAAGCAACTGCCAGTTCAACTCATGAAAGCCATTGCTTCACCACGAGAGCTGAGGAGTAAACGCTCACTTCAACTCATGATAGGCATTGCTCCACCACTAAGAGAAGTAGAACGCTCACTTCGACTCATGATAGGCATTGCTCCACCGGGTTACTCTCTTTGGAAGGCTCTGATGGCCTTCCAAGTACAGGAGAGAGTGGGGGCACGTCCACAATGAGATGCCCTAGGGGAGCTCATCCCCTTGCACCACATCTTTTCAGTTGTTCCCCAAAGTTAGGGTGGGTAGCAGTGCTGTGTTTCTATCTCTTATTATTGGCTTAATATATGATTTCAGGTTGTGTTTGTGCATTTGGTGGGGCTACTGTTTTAAAAAACACTGGGAAAAGTCCGTTCAGATTAAGAAAGAGAAGTTTCCCAGAATCCCAAGCTACCCATTTTGCCTATCCCCTCCTCCAACTTTGGGATCATGTGATCATGACCGGGAGCCGACTCTGCCCCTCAGCCCTTTGAAAAAGGTATTTTTCCCGCCGATTTTTTTAAAAAGTCTAGCGCGCGACCCGCACCACGCAGAGAGGTGAGAGTAGTCTCAAAATGACCCCCATCCATGACTCTCTGAGCACAAGAATTTTCAGAACGATAGCTTAAAAAACAACCCAGTTATCCCCAATTCTTTTCCGCAATGCAATCCTATGGGCGAAAACTGCCGTTTGACCCGCGCTGTCCGTTTGTTTACCCGATTTTTAAAAAATTCTAGCACGCGACCCGCACAACGCAGAGAGGTGAGAGTAGTCTCAAAATGACCCCCATCCACGACTCTCTGAGCACAAGAATTTTCAGAACGATAGCTTCAAAAACAACGCAGTAGTTATCCGCGATTGTTTTCCGCAATGCAATCCTATGGGCGAAATGTTTCAAGATGGCGACCGGAGCGGTCCGCCTGAAAGAGGAGCTCCGAAAAATGGGCGCTTCTCTTCGCCTTGCTTCTAGGGGTCCGCGGTCCGCTTCTACTCCGCCACTGGGCAAGGCGGAGCAGGCCAATTCGCTACTGCTTCTACGCTTCTAATCGGAGCGGAGCACATGCCTAATAGTTATGTGTCATTGGGGGAGTTAAATCACATTTTGACATGTGGGCGTAGCTTTGAGGGCAGGACAAAGTGATTGGCCAATTTCCCACCTTCTCACCTATGGAACCCTCTGGCTCCCTCGTTCCTTCGCACCGTTTTCATTTTGAATTATATGATTATGCGGAGCTCCACAGATATAGCTTATAGTATTCAAACAAAGAGGAGGGAACGGGCAGTCAGAGGGAGAAGACATGTTCCGTCCCCCTCTTGCTCATTGGAGAAAAGCTCAGTGTGTTTAAATGCTACATTATCGTGAGCTGACCGCCTCTCCACCCACGCCCTGTGCTTCTCCTGTCTTTGGGAAACCTTTTCTTTTTTGAGGGTTGTCCTTTGCAATGCGTTGTTCCCCCCGTCTCGCATCCTCCTCTGCTGCCTCGTTCCTTCCCCCACGAGCTCCGCAGATAAAATTTATAGCTTCGCTCTTCTGTGCTCCGTATCATCGTATGTGGGCATTAATAACTGCACTACAACAACAAAAATTCAGGAGATAAATCACTGTTGCTGCTGTGCTGCAGTGTGACGCTCTTTGCCTAGATTTGTATCAACGAAAATTTGGGTTTATATTCAATGAGCAATCCCGTTGTCGTATAGATGGGGGCTGGAAAGCACAGAGGGCCTTGCTAGACAAGGCTTTAGCCTGGTGCAAGGCCCAGGCTCATCCCTGTGTGTCCAAATGACGCACGGGGTATCCCGGGCTCAGGCAGGGGTCAACCCTCCCTGGGCCTGGAGTAACTGGCATTTCTTTTAGCCCGGTTTTTCCAGCGGTCTTGGGCTGAGTGGCCTAGACTTCCTGGTTGAGCCGCAGG
This sequence comes from Elgaria multicarinata webbii, assembly GCF_023053635.1. Taxonomy (NCBI): domain Eukaryota; kingdom Metazoa; phylum Chordata; class Lepidosauria; order Squamata; family Anguidae; genus Elgaria; species Elgaria multicarinata. Next base: position 25,844,312 of record NC_086185.1, on the reverse strand, counting down.
CTCAATTGAAGAAGCCGAGGGACCGCGGACGGATGCAGGTAAGGGAGAGGAGGGAGGGGGGTTTACCGGGCCCTGCCGCTGTCACCGCATGGGCGACAGCAACAGCGGCAGGGCCCAGTAAACCCCACTTACCTTTCTGGCGGAGCTCCGGATTGAGGTGAAGGATCCGCCTTCACATCGATCCTCTTCGCCACACTCCGCCGGCCCCCCAATCCTCTTCGCCTCCGCCTTAAGGGTAGGCGAAGCCCCCCGCTCCGCTCCTGCTTCTCCGGTTCGAGGAGAAGCGGAGCACATCCCTACTTAATACAGTTGTGCTTTGCCCATGAGAGCCTCGGTATCTATTTTTGAGATGAAGAAGTGACTACATATTTCCGCTTCTAAAAGTGCTTTTATTCAGTGTGCTACAGCTTGCCACAATCAAATCCTCAAAACCAATCCGTAAAAGTGCTTTCCAGGCCAAAAAAAAAAAAGGTGGTGGAGAGGGAATCCCAAACTCAGTAGACCCACCGTGGCATTCGGCAGCAATGCCCTCTCCCTCCTACCCACCAATGCTGTGAGGCCTTCTCACTGAGAGGCACGGCATCCAAGGGCACCTGGGACAAGTTGATGCTCATGCTACGGCATGTGTCTCAGGATGAAGAGTTCTCCTATGACAGCATCTGGGGTGGGGTGGGGGTGTCTCCCAGATAGCATCGTAATAAGACTAGGGACAGAACTGGCGTGCCATAGATCAAGCTCCATAGATCAAAACCACGTGGCCTTGCTGTAGGTCACATTACCAGGAAGTCCCCGGTGGAATAGTCAGACCACAGCCACATTTGTGCCCAAATTGTGGACACATGGAAGTCTCTTTGGTGCTAGGCCCGGTGGCTCGGTGACTCTTTGCCTAGGTGGTGCCAAGACACCTAACGGGTAGTGCCAGAAAATCAGTCAGGCTCAGGACTAGCTCCTTTTCGGAGTTGGCCTGATTCCATCAAGCGGGCAGTGTTACGGCAGAGTGACCATCCGGCCTGTGTTTCGTAGTGCTGTATATTGACGTTTGTTCCTCAGCCCGGAGAACCGCTCGTTCAACGTCAAGCTGGTCTAAGGAGGAAAAACATAAAAGAGTTTTAGGCTGCAACTGTCGGTGCACTTGCCTGGCAGGAAGCCCTCCTGAATACAGTGGACTTACTTCTGAGGACACAGGATTGCCCTGGTCAAGCAAGTTCATGCCAGCCATCAACTTAAAATCTATCATGCAGGGTAAGCCAGGATCAGAGGCAGCATACTGGAGAACCAGAATGCTGTGCTGTTGCACTCATGTTCTACTTATCAGTTTCCTTTGGGCAGCTGGTTGGCCGCTGTGAAACAGAATGCTGGAGTTGACAGGCCCGTGGTCTGAACCAGCGAGGCTCTTCTTCGGTTACCAGAATCAGACATCGCGACACAACCCTGCACACTACAAGGGTGTAGCACAAACCCCTGAAACACTGCTGGGGCAGGAACGATGTCATGGAGCTTATGTCGTGGGGGAGGATGCCCACATTCTTGATCTTGAAAACTCAGGATTAGAAATGGGCAATTCCGCGTGCGCCCCCCCCACCCCCACTCCTCCCAGCTAACGTTGGCTTGGCTTGGAAATCAGCCGAGATCCGCATTCACTCATTTTCCACCAGCCTTTGAAACAGCTTCTATGTGAATGATCATTTCCATACATTTGCTTATGGCAAAGGTGGGCAACCTTTTTTCTGACAGCCACATTCCCTCAAGGGTAATCTGAGGGGGCTCCTTGCCAGCAATGGCCATGGCCATCCCAGAACCAAAAGTGATCGCCTCCCCTCTTCTCTCTCTCTCTGGCCCTTTCTACATCTACGGGTGTAGAAGGAGGGCAAGGGGACAATCCCGGACTTACCTGCTTCCGGGATTGTTTCCCTCAGTCTAAACGAGCTGCGTGACATCACGGGCATTGCACCCGCCATGGCCTCTTTTTTTTTTTTTAAAGGGACATTGCTGGAGCGCACTCGCGCTCCAGTGAATATTTAAAAAGTTTTTAAAAAGCCCTTATCCTGCTTCCCACCCCACCCCCGATGGCCTTGGACTCCCCCCGTCCTGGCTCCTTCCCTCTGCTGACCCCCGCTACTCACGGGGAAGAGGGAAGAAGCCGGGACGGGCGCCACACCACCTTGGGATTGTCCCAGGACCGCATGTAAAACCGGGATAACTGAGGTCTCAGTTATCCTGGAGAAATGTAGGAATCATCCCTCCATGATCCCAGAATCCCCTGTGCATCATTTGGACACACAGGGATGGTCCCTCCAAAAAACGATGGTGTAGAATGGGTCTCTCTCTCTCTTTCATCTTCCCTGGAGATGTGAATGGATCACTTGCAGAGGGCTTTTGAAATCAGGCTGTGAGCTACTTATGGGCCTAAACCTGCAGGCTGCCCACCCTTGGCATAGCGGCTGCTTTCAATCTGAAGAACGTGGAAGCTCGGGGTGGGATAAGAGTGAAAGGTCAAAAGCCCATTTCCTGCAGGGCAACCTTGGGGCAAGAGGATCCCTGGCCAGTGATGGTCATTTGCCTGCAAGCAAAGCACAGGCAAGGTGTGACGTCTTCTCTGGCTTGGTTTTTAATCTCAGCAGGAGATTAGTGCTTGCCTCTCCTTTGAGGTGAGCATCTGAGCCTCTGGTGTTCATTTCTGGGCCGGACAAACTGACAAACTTCAGCAACGCCTCTGTTCAGTTTTGATTCACGCATGTGCACAAATTCGTCAAGGGCTAGCTGCTGAACATGTGAACGGCTTCCATATTTTCTTGGCACTTTGGAATGTTCTCTACCTGGTTAGCCATGGCCCGGAAATTGAACCTCAGCGGCACTCCTCTGGGCTGGCGCCGGGTCATCTTTGGGGGGGCGTTTCTCCTTCTCAGGAAGGGGCGCTTGGCTCCGGGCCTGTGGAATACATGCAAAATCTACAGATGCCTTGTTTTCACTTGAGGAGGGAACAAAAATGGGGTTCGCTCATTTTCCCAGATCGTTCTGGATGAAAAATGAATGAAATGCCTTACCAACAACTCCCTTGCTTCAGTTGTACTTCTGACACTTTCTAAGCACTGACCAAAATGGTGGCAATTAGAAAAACAGTGTACCGTTTTGGTTTTTAAAGGAGCCACAAACACATCCAGCAGCAGCATGGAAAGGCAAGGAAATTTGCTCCCATGATGGCTAATAAGTTATTATTATTATTATTATTATTATTATTATTATTATTATTTATATAGCACCATCAATGTACATGGTGCTGTACAGAGTAAAACAGTAAATAGCAAGACCCTGCCGCATAGGCTTACAATCTAATAAAATCATAGTAAAACAATAAGGAGGGGAAGAGAATGCAAACAGGCACAGGGTAGGGTAAGCAGGCACAGGGTAGGGTAAAACTAACAGTATAAAGTCCGCACAACATCAAGTTTTAAAAGCTTTAGGGGGGAAAAAAGTTTTTAGTTGAGCTTTAAAATCTGCGATTGAACTTGTAGTTCTCAAATGTTCTGGAAGAGCGTTCCAGGCGTAAGGGGCAGCCCAAGAAAATGGACGAAGCCGAGCAAGGTAAGTAGAGGCCCTTGGGCAGGTGAGAAACATGGCATCAGAGGAGCGAAGAGCACGAGCGGGGCAATAGTGTGAGATGAGAGAGGAGAGATAGGAAGGAGCTAGACCGTGAAAAGCTTTGAAGGTTAACAGGAGAAGTTTATATTGGATTCTGAAGTGAATTGGAAGCCAATGAAGAGATTTCAAGTTCTATGCTTTGAGTACAAAAGCCCCCTGCCCCCCCCCTAAGAAAAAAATGGAAAAGGTGCAACAGTATGAAGGACACAGAGATGTGGAAAGACATATGGGTACATTTGCTGATTACTCTTGGATTTAAAAAGCCCACTTTCCTTCCTACCACCTCCTGATTTTCATTTCCTTAAGTATTACTACTACTACTACTACTACTACATGGATGATTGGCTGCAAAGCACAGAGCTGCTCTCCAACATCATCTTTATTTGGGATCAAAAGACTGCTTTTGTGTTTTGGAGCTCCACCTCCACCTTGCACTTAGGTTCTTGGACAAGTTGCTTTTCTTTTACCTGTTTGGTTTCTGGGAAATGGGTGTTCTGTGCCTGGTTCTGCCCACCATGGTAGCTATTTTGTGAGAGCACCTATGACATCCTCTCAAAATTCCAAATGTACTCACTGAACTAAAAAGGTTGCAGACCCCTGCTTCTATGCTAATAATGGACAGCAGCATCAAAGCAGAAAGGTATTTCTAGCATTTCTCCCTGGAGACTCACCAAAGCCCTAACCTGAGCATTGTCCAAATAGCTTTTGGTATGATCACTTTTCATCCTTGCTTCCAATGGGGATCCTCTCCTGATGATCCCACAGGATAGCACGACTCGCAACTGGTCATGGGCCCCTTTGGTAGGGTGGGGCAGAAATCCTAAATTCACAAATAAAACAAAGAATGGATGTTGCTGTGCACAAAGTAGTGCCACTTACATGTTCATTTGACTTGCTTGGGGATTAGATACAGAAACAGTCAGGACTGCTCCAGAACTAGGCTGTGGCTGCCACCTGCCAAAAGAGCAAAGCAAATAAAATTGGTATTGTTGTTGCTAAGACAGCAAATCTGGTTGTTTTGGTAAGAAAAAAGAGCTCCTTCCCCCGTTTACCTTCTCATCCTTGATGGTTTCCCCTCTGCATTTAACTTGATTCCCTGTTAGAAGAAGAGGAATAACAGGCATGAAAGTTGCTCTTCAGAGATTTTTTTTTTTAACGAGGAACATTCTTAGGTGCCTGCAGCCTGGAGAAACAGGACATGAGTGGCCTAATATGGCCCAAGGCTTTCTAGAGCCATTAGCTTAAATGGCTTCAAAAAGGGTTATTGTCTTTATTATTTGAAACATTTCTAGACCACCTTTCGGGGGGGGGGGGGGGGACAATCAAGGTGGTTTACAAAAAAAATCAGAAAACACAACTCACAAACATATGAAAACAGAGCAAAACTTTTTTTTAAAAAAAAAAAAACCTTTAAAAACTGTAACAATCCCAAAAGCACATTTTAAGTGATGTGTCTTGACCCCTTTTCCTGAATGCAGAGAGACTGGAGACCAGTTACATCTGCAAAGCGACTGCTCAATAGAGTCTGGGAACAACACAGGAGAAAGTCCTTGCCTACATGCCCGACAAGCGACCTCTGGATGTGAGGGTGTCTTCAAAAGGGCCTCTCCTTAATAACTGAGCTGGTTCATACTGAGATAGGTAGATATCCAGGACCTAAGCCATCTAGAGCTTTAGAGGTTAAAGCTAACACCTTGAATTGAGCCCAGAAAACAATTGGCAAACAGTGTAGATCATTTAGTATTGGGGGTGATGTGAGCACAATTCTATGCACCGGTTCACAGCCCATCTGTCGCATTTTTACCATCTGAAGCTGTTGGATGCTCTTCAAGGGTAGCCCCACGTAGAGTGCATCGCAGTAGTCTAACTGTGATGTAACCAAGGCATGGATAACTGTTGCCAATTCAGACTGACTAGGAATACCCACAGCTAGTGCATTAAACAAATTCATGGAGTAGACAAATTCATGAAAAATAGATCTGTTTCGCTGTTAATGGGTCTTGGCCATAATAGTGGTTAACAGAATCTAGGGTGACCATATGAAAAAGAGGACAGGGCTCCTGTATCTTTAACAGTTGTATTGAAAAGGGAATTTCAGCAGGTGCCATTTGTAAAGATGGAGAACCTGGTGAAATTCCCTCTTCATCACAACATTTAAAGCTGCAGGAGCTATACTAGAGTGACCAGATTTAAAAGAGGGCAGGGCTCCTGCAGCTTTAAATGCTGTGATGAAGAGGGAATTTCACCAGGTTCTCCATATACACAAATAGCACCTGCTGAAATTCCCTTTTCAATACAACTGTTAAAGATACAGGAACCCTGTCCTCCTTTTCATAGGGTCACCCTAGTTCTAGTACTATGAGAAAGGGAGAAAAATGTCTCCCTATCAATTTTCTCCACCCCAGGCATAATTTTGTGCATAATTATGGTTAGTTTTACTGACGTGGATTTTAAGGCCAACTGAAACCAGAGGGCAAAGACATTCACCATCTGGTCAAAGCATGAAAGTATGCAGAGAAACTGACCTGTCTGCTAAAGTTGAATCTGGATTGCCTCTGGAAGAAAGGTGGTCTTCGGTTTAGTTGGAAAGGCCTCTTACTGGGAGGAAGAAAAGGACCCCCAAATTAATACAGCCAACATTCCACATAAGCACAAAGTGTAGATGAACTTGAAACCTGAAGCAAGCTATGTTCAATGTTTATCATTTGAGTTTGAAAATGATCAGACCTCTTTGAATTTGGAGGGAAAACCATGAATTTTTTTCATGCAAATTCTCTCTCTTCCCCCACCCCTCTCTCTTTCACACACACACTATGAAATTCACACACACACACCACCGCCAAATGCAAATTGAATACCCCTGAAATACAGACTAGAAGGAAAGGAACCTCTCATGCAAGCACTTGAGTCATTGCTGACTTCTAGAGGGACGCCTGCTTTCGCTGACGTTTTCTTGGCAGACTTTGTAGTGGGGTGGTTTGCCATTGCCTTCCCCAGTCGCAGTTACCTTTCCCCCAGCTAGCTGGGTACTCATTTTACCGACCTCAGAAGGATGGAAGGCTGAGTCGACCTGAGCCAGCTGCCTGAGAACCAGCTTCCACTGGAATCAAACTCAGGCCGTGGGGAGAGTTTCGGCTGCAGTAACTGCCGCTTACCACTCTGCGCTACACGAGGCTCTTTTACAGACTAGAAAAGCAAAATTTGAAATCCAAAGATGACGGATGCATCAAGTTTTTGTCTTTTTCCCCACCTTTGGGCTGGTGGCAAAGTTCCTGCTGTCCTAAACTGCTGGACCCTTGTGAGCAGTCCCTGCTGAGCGTCAGCTGCCGGTCCATTCCTGCTGTTCCTGATCAGGGTGGATTCGTCCTGCTTGCCCTACAAATTAACCAGAGATCACCCAGTCACCCACTGCTCTTGCCTCCAGATTGGCTTCTTCAACAGGAAGTAAACTGAGAGGGCCGGATGTTACCGTGGTCCTTACCTGCTGTGCTGAGGCTGGCCGGTTTAGTGGGCTGATGCCGTTTGGCCCGATGGCTGCTCTCTGCCCAGGGCGGCTCACTCCATTCCAAAAAGGCTTCTTGTAATACTGCGGCTTCCTAAACCCTCCTCTAAACCTGTTGGGTCCTAAAGAAACATTTAATTTAGATTCCAATCCGTGGAATGGAAAACAGATCCTCATATGTCCATTTATGGAATAAACTCCCCGAAGAGGTTCACCCGGCACCTATGCTGTTACCTTTTTGACACCAGGCAAAGGCCTTCTGTTTCTCTCAGGCATTTTAGAGACCTCGTTCTAGTGTATCATGCTTGTTTTATTGATTCTTGCACTGTTTATCGTTTAGCATTATATTGTATTTCATTCTTTAAAATATTTGCATTGCATTTTACATTTTTAACTGCTTTATTGCATTTTAGTTTTTTAACTGAGTAATTCACCCAGAGCACATTATTAGCCATTGGGTGGATCAGAACTATAATAAATAAATAAAAAGTTATTCATATCAGCTAAGAGCACTACACCAGTGAGGTGTAGTGGCTAAAGTGTTGGACTGGAAGTCGGGAGATTCGGGTTCTAGTCCCCACTCTGCCATGGAAACCCACTGGGTGACTTTGGGTCACTCACAGACTCTCAGCCCAACCTACCTCACAGGGTTGTTGCTGTGAGGATAAAATGGAGAGGAGGAGGAGGATTATGTCCGCCGCCTTGGGTTCCTTGGAGGAAAAGAGGCGGGATATAAGTGTAATAAATAAATAAATAAATAATTTTGGGATGCTTATTTCTTGCTTATCACACATTTGTACCTCCTCAGCTCTTCCTTCAAAGAGCCCAGGGCTCAGTACACAGGTTGTCCCATCCCCCTGGTTTTTATCATCGCAACAACCCTGTGAGATAGGTTAGGCTGAGAAATAAAGACAGGCCCAAAGTTGTGAGCTTCAGGGCTGAATGGAACCCAGGGTTTCCCTGGAGCACCCCAGGACTTCATTCACAGCATCTGTGTACCATTCCCCCAACCATAATATCACCCAACGCCATTTACTACACCACAACGCTGGATCTCTGTATGCTGCTGCTTACATCCCATATCTGGAGTCAGCGTAGATGATTTACACCGAGTTCCTCTACCTGCATAGAAATCGTTGCATGAACAATCCCCCTCAATTCAAGAGCCTTCCCCCTCTGCAGATAATCTTTCTCCCTCATCGCTACCTATCTGCTGCTTGATAAATTGTTCTGCTAATTTGTGGACAGGCCATTCAATGGAAGAGAGGGACTTCCTTTGTTGTGATCCGTTTCCTCATTCTATGCTTCAGTTTATGGATGCCTGATTGTTCTCACTTGCAATAGCTATACTCTGTCATGCGATAGATATGAAGTGACATCACTGCTATAACCTCCCTGAATATTTCTTTTGTCTCCATCTTTCTTGGATCTCCATTTACATTTGTCCCCAGCCCCCAATTCATTATTGATTGGCTTTTCATTTAATATCCATCATTTAATGTAAGAAGCCTGCATTTAAAAACAAACAAAACTCCTGCAGTAAATTCAGTTTAAGCATTTTGTTGGCGAAAACAAAGGCAATCTCCAGCCCTTTTAAAAGCGAATCTCCCTGGAATTTTATTCTCAGTAGTCATAGTATCATAGAATCATAGAATAGTAGAGTGGGAAGGGGCCTACAAGGCCATCGAGTCCAACCCCCTGATCAATGCAGGAATCCACCTTAAAGCATCCCTGACAGATGGATGTCCAGCTGCCTCTTGAAGGCCTCTAGTGTGGGAGAGCCCACAACCTCCCTGGGGTGGTGGGACCAATCTAACCAGTCCAAAAAAATACTGAAAGATCTTGAGATGGTATCAAAGATGGAAAAATAACTGTGGTGGGGTGGGAATGAATAAATGAATAAATTCAGGGTAAATTAAATGGATCTTTGGAATGAAAATAACTGGGAAGAGAAGCATGAATGTGTTTTGAGGTGCCAAAAAGTAACAGAGCAAGTACGTAATAGTTTAAAGGCACAATTCTATGCACGTTTAGACAGAAGAAAGTCCTACAACTCCAACATTCTCCAGCCAGCGGGATATAAATTTAATAAATAAATGTAAGGGGGATTCCACATGTCGTATTCAGGACGCTTCCATCCGCCCCCAGTGCACCCCGAAAACGATCGTGTAGCTTGCCTGTAAAAGAGACGAGGAAGAGGCGTCCTTGCCGCCGCCGCTGCCGCCACCCACCTCCCTCCTCGCCGGCCGGCTCGGAGAGCTCGTCAGAAGAAGGCGGGGTGGAGAGCTTCTTCTGCTCTCCACCCCGCCTTCTTCCGCCGAGCGTCCTCTCAGCCTTATCATAGAATCATAGAATAGTACAGTTGGAAGGGGCCTATAAGGCCATCAAGTCCAACCCCCTGCTCAATGCAGGAATCCACCCTAAAGCATACCTGACGGAGGGCTGTCCAGCTGCCTCTTGAACGCCTCTAATGTGGGAGAGCCCACAAGCCTCCCTAGGTAACTGCTTCCATTGTCGTACTGCTCTAACAGTCAGGAAGTTTTTCCTGATGTCCAGCTGGAATCTGGCTTCCTTTACCAAGCTGAGCTGAAGGGGGTGGGGGCGCCAAACGGAACTGAAGAGGGCGTCAACATCACACATGCACCAGGCCCCATAAACTCTCTAGGCGGCCTGGCAAAGGTGACCCAAGGCGGGTGGGGTGGGGGGTAGCTACAGGCATTCCTCCCTATTCATCCCAAGGCCAGCCCTTCAGGCGCTGCACCCTGCAAGCTCTAGTGACACTGCAACATTTTCTTTTAACTCCCAATTGTCTGTTTTTGTTTGTCTTTTATGCTTTTTATAGTTTTAAAATTTTGTATATTTGTTTTTAATGTTCACTGTTTTTAACTTTTGTAAACCACCCAGATATCTTTGGCTGTGGGGTGGTATATAATAATAATAATAATAATAATAATAATAATAATAATAATAATAATAATAATAATAATAATTCCTACTGACGCTTTGCACATACCTTGCAGATTTCGTGGCACCCAGCTCCGGAATCTAGGTCTCCCATTGCCATAGGCTGGATTCCTGTTCTTGAGCTGCTGCCTCCATCTGTTCCTCTTCGGGTTTGTCTGTCCTTTCTTGTTACGCTTGATGATGTCATCTAAATTAGACACACAGCATTCTGGTTGTATATTGTTGTTTCGTCCACAAATCCATTTGTGCTCAAAGCAGGTCACAGAATGGACCATTTATTTTAAATCCAATAGCCATCGTTATAATTCATTATTATATCATAACATTACCCTTTCAGCAATGACAGTTCATCTAAAACATATCAAAAGTTTGAATGAGCATAAGGCATACTAACAAGTCTTTTGACGATATATATATATTCTGGATGCACTACTAGAGGTCTTTCGTTTTGATTTTGGAGTGCATTCGACACTATTCAGTATCAATAATATCAACCCTATACAGTAAGCCATTCATTCAACAGTTCATATTAAGAGACCTCAGAATGAATTTCCTTTCCAACATCAAAACAAAACAATGGGCACTCTCACTCTCACGGCAACATCTGTCCTAGCTGCTGTGAGGCTGCCAGAAGGCACCAGGAGTACCAACAGCCATTGATAACTTTCTCCTCCCTGAATTTGTCTAATTCCCTTTTAAAGCCATCCTAGTTGGTGGCCATCACTTCATCGTTTATCTCTGGGTTGTGTGAAGGACTTCCTTTCATCTGTCCTGAATCTTCCACCACTCCACGTCATAAGAACATAAGAAGAGAGCCAGTGTGGTGTAGTGGCTAAGGTCAGGAGATCCGGGTTCTAGTTCCCATTCGGCCATGGAAACCCACTGGGTGATTTTGGGCCAGTCACAGACTCTCAGCCCAACCTACCTCACAGGGTTGTTGTGAGGATAACATGGAGAGGAGGAAGATTATGTATGCTGCCTTGGGTTCCTTGGAGTAAAAAAAGCAGGATATAAATGTAATAAATAAATAAATAAATAAATAAATAAATAAATAAGAGCCCTGGTGGATCAGACCAAGGGTCCATCTAGTCCAGCACTCTGTTCGCACAGTGGCCAAGCAGGGACCCACAAGCAGGACCTGGTGCAACAGCATCCTCCCACCCATGTTCTTCCATGGTGCATATAGGCTTACTGCCTCTGATACTGAAGGAAGCACATAGCCATCAGGCACGTAGTCATCAGGCTACCCTGCGTTCTCACATTATGAGAGAGGAGAAAAAACATCTCCTTATCTCCTTTCTCTGCACCATCTTACACACCTCTGTGCACTGAGTCAAGATCTGGACACCACAGTTCAGGAAAGATACTGGCAAATTTGAAAGTATTCAGAGAAGAACTAAAAGGATGGCTCTGAAAGTAAGTCCTACGAGCAAGTCCCCGGTTAGGCCTCATCTTGAGTACTGCATCCGGTTCTGGACACCACACTTCAAGAAGGACGCAAACAAGCTGGAGTGTGTTCAGAGGTGGGCAACCACGATGATCAGGGGCCTGGAACAAAGCCCTATGAAGAGAGGCTGAAACAACTGGGCATGTTTAGCCTAGAGAAGAGAAGGCTGAGGGGAGACATGATAGCACTCTTCAAATACTTGAAAGGTTGTCACACAAAGGAGGGCCAGGATCTCTTCTCGACCCTCCCAGAGTGCAGGACACGGAATAATAGGCTCAAGTTACAGGAAGCCAGATTCCGGCTGGACATCAGGAAAAACTTTCTGACTGTTAGAGCAGTACGACAATGGAAGCAGTTACCTAGGGAGGCTTGTGGGCTCTCTCACATTAGAGGCGTTCAAGAGGCAGCTGGACAGCCCTCCGTCAGGTATGCTTTAGGGTGATTTCCTGCATTGAGCAGGGGGTTGGACTTGATGGTCTTATAGGCCCCTTCCAACTGTACTATTCTATGATTCTATGATAAGGCTGAGAGAAACGGCAGATGTTTCACCTCGGGGAAAAGACAAGTGGAAGCGGGAGACTGATTTTAAATATTTATATCAAATCTAGAGTAACAAGACAAAAAGTCCAAAAGGGAAATATTATGTACTGGATGATGGTTATTAAATAAGTCAGATCGAATAACATGGCGTGCCAGATGCCGATTCTGAATATCCAAGTACAGATATTTAGCATTCGGATTTGCAGAGTTACTGAGGCAAGTCGATGAGCCAGACAGCCCACAGAGAATGGGGAGATTTTCCTCTTTTAGAGTAATCCCCTGGGATGTGGGTATTTCCAGCCTGCTGACTTCATAAAAGAGCCTGGTGTTTGTGTGCACAACACATTGCACGCCAGGGAAACGATTTGCATCTCCAGTCAGCTCCATAAATAGACCCGGCATCACATCAAGCCAGCTCTATTTTGGGAGGGATCAAGTCTTCGCTGGGTTGTGGGGTCTGAGCCTGGGCACAGGGAGAAGGAGTCGGGAGTTTCCCAGCCTGCGATTTGGGTTTAACCCCGCCACCTCGTTTTGGTTCAGCTTTCCCAGACATGGTGACCCTCTGGATGTGTTGGCTCACAACTCCCAGCATCCTGGCAGTTGCAGTCCATGCTGGGAGTTGTCATCCAACACATCTGGAAGCCCCCCCTCCCCATTGGGGAAGGGGTGCCCTGTCCCACCAAACCATCTGCCTCTCGGATGATGGTTCTGCCTTCACTCACAGCCTTCCTGGTTTGATGGAAAGATCACTTTTGGGGTGTTGGGGCGGCGGGGGGGAGAAGAGCGATACCAGAGGCCCGGAGGGGCGGGGGTAGAACTGAGAAGGGCCAAAGGGAGGTGCAAAAGTGGAGGGGGAGGAGAAAAGTTACGGGAGGGAGGCAAAGAGAAGGTACCTGTGAAGGTGTGTGTTGGGGGTGATGGGAAGGAGGGGTGCTCCACCTGGTTAGACAATGCCAGGTGGTCTGGTTGGTTGGTTGGAGGGGAACTGGACCAGCAGAGACTTTGGGGGCTACCGATGAATGCTGCATGGTGTTTGCAAACTTTGCCCAGACTTCCCCAAACTTTGCCCACACTTCTCCAGCCGGAAAGCCCTGTCTGCGCCATACGCGTGATCCCCGCCACCACATCTCTCCCCCCCCCCCGCCCAGTTACGCTGATTCCAATACGGATGATATATGCGGGGTGTGGGTGTGTGTCTCAGTTTTTGCCCCCACCCCCACCTGGCCCTGAAGCCAGAAGGCTCCGGCGTGGTGCTGTGCCATGGCGCCCCCAAAGCGCTGGGGCGCAGGGCAAGCCCTCTTCCCCCAAAAGTGGTGAGCCCCACGTACCCAGGGACAGATCGATCTCCTCCTCGGCGGGGGCGGCCGGGCCCGATCCTGCTGTCCCAGCGGCGCCGGCTTCTGGCTCCTGCCCGCCGACGCGCGGCGCCTCCATGGCCTCTCTCTGGGCACGAGGGAGCCGGGCCGCCGTGGCGCACGCAGCAGAAAGGCCGGGGCAGGCGGGGAGGCGGCCGGAGTGCCTTGCCAGCCTCCGCCCCGCCGGTCAGCAGCTGCGTCGCCCTCCCCTGGCCCCGGCCCCATTCCCTGGCACGGGGGAGGGGGGAGAGGAGCAGCAGCAGCAGCTGCTGCTGCGAGGTCAGCCTCCTCCATGGATCCTTGCCCGCGAGGAAGCCCATTTGAACCCCCTGGCATTTACTGCCATGGCTTGTGAAGAAGCGGGCGGAGGCTTGAGCGGCCACGAGCATCTCAGAGGTGCTGCATCCTTCAGACCCGTTGCGCGGTGATGGACCAGGGCAGGATCTACACTACTGCTTTATAATGGTTTATAACAGTATTGACAACTGTTGGGGCTCATGACACAGTCCATATACTGTTTTGAAACTGCTTTCAAAGTGTTCTATCCTGCTTGGTGTAGATCAGGGGTGCGCAACCCGAGACGCTTTCCATTCGGCACCCTGAAAGTGGCCTCGTTTGCCAATGACACTATGTTATTGTGACCATGTTACTCCACTTCTGAAATCTCTTCATTGGCTTCCTATTCACTTCAGAATCCAATATAAACTTCTCCTGTTGACGCAAAAAGCTTTTCACTGTCTAGCTCCTACTGCAACCTTCTTCTCTCTGGCCTTCCTTCTTCTCACATCAGTCCGTTGGTTTCTGTTCACCACTCTGCCGCAAAGATCATCTTCTTAGCTCGCCGCTCCGACCATGTTACTCCGCTTCTGAAATCTCTTCATTGGCTTCAAATTCACTTCAGAATCCAATATAAACTTCTCCTGTTGACGCACAAAGCTTTTCACTGTCTAGCTCCTACTGCAACCTTCTTCTCTCTGGCCTTCCTTCTTCTCACATCAGTCCGTTGGTTTCTGTTCACCACTCTGCCGCAAAGATCATCTTCTTAGCTCGCCGCTCCGACCATGTTACTCCGCTTCTGAAATCTCTTCATTGGCTTCCAATTCACTTCAGAATCCAATATAAACTTCTCCTATTAACCTTCAAAGCTTTTCACGGTCTAGCTCCTTCCTATCTCTCCTCTCTCATCTCACACTATTGCCCCGCTCGTGCTCTTCGCTCCTCTGATGCCATGTTTCTCGCCTGCCCAAGGGCCTCTACTTCCCTTGCTCGGCTTCGTCCATTTTCGTCTGCTGCCCCTTACGCCTGGAACGCTCTTCCAGAACATTTGAGAACTACAAGTTCAACCACAGCTTTTAAAGCTCAACTAAAAACTTTTCTTTTTCCTAAAGCTTTTAAAACTTGATGTTGTGCAGACTTCTACTGTTACTTTCTACTGTTAGTTTTTCCCTACCCTGTGCCTGCTTACCCTTCCCTGTACCTGTTTGCATTCTCTTCCCCTCCTTATTGTTTTACTATGATTTTATTAGATTGTAAGCCTATGCGGCAGGGTCTTGCTATTTACTGTTTTACTCTGTACAGCACCATGTACATTGATGGTGCTATATAAATAAATAAATAAATAAATAAATAAATAAATAATAATAATAATAATAATAATAGTTTTACCCTACCCTGTGCCTGTTTGGTGCATTCTCTTCCCCTCCTTATTGTTTTATCATGATTTTATTAGAATGTAAGCCTACGCGGCGGGGTCTTGCTATTTACTGTTTTACTCTGTACAGCACCATGTACATTGATGGTGCTATATAAATAAATAATAATAATAATAAATATTAGTTTGGGTGGTTAAAACAAAACGGACTGCAAAGAGCTTCAAACCTGGAAAACGGGCATCGGAACGGCGGATGCGATTTAACGTAAGCAAATGTAAAGTGATGCACATTGGGGCAAAAAATAAAAAAAAACGCAACTTCAAGGGAAAAGCTGGTGGGATCTGAGCTTGTGGTGACTGATCAGGAAGGAGATCTTAGGGTTATGGTGAACAGCTGGATGAAAATGTCCACCCAGTGTGCGGCTGCTGTAAAAAAGAAAGAAAGAAGTCAAGCTTCACATTAGGCGTAATTAGGAAAGAAACTGAAAACAAAACTGCCAATTTCACATTGCCCACATACAAATCTATGGTGCAACCACATTTGGAATGCTGTATGCGGTTCTGGTTCACACACCTAAAAAAGGATTCTCGTGCACAGAAGTGCACAGTAACAAATGCAAAGCGCTTGCATGTTTAACGTTAGTAGAAGTGGGGATTTCATTCAGTGGGCAAACTTTTAAAGGGTTGCTGTTGATTGCTTTTCATCTCTTTTAGAACCTCGTAAGCCACTTTGAATAGGAAACGTTTCTAGAAAAGTTCGATTGTTTTTAATCTGCTGCATGTTTCCTGCTCTTGAGATGTTTATCCTCTGCAGTTTGGTTCAATGTTTGCTTTTCTAACGGGTTGTTTATTGTAACAACCATTTATATACCTTGCTTTCCTCTTCCCACCCCCACTAACTTTCGATGCTTAAGTAGAAAAGCAAAGGTATAACGTATTTCAAAATAAAACAGAAATAAATCACCGTCCTGCAGGGGTTGGGGGGGGGACACCTTCCTGAAATCCTCTCTTCTAGACAACTCATCAAGGTATGGAAGCCTCGACCTCCGTTGTTACACGTGATCTTCCTAGGCCATGGCTAGACCAGGCCTATATCCTGGGATTATCCCGGGGTCATTCCTGTTCATGTAAATGACACGCAGGGGATCCAGGGATCAGCCAGGGATGACCCTGGGACAATCCCAGGAGCATAGGCGTGCGCAGCACATTTCATTAGGTGGTTCGGCCAGGGATTTATTTTTTTTAAGGTAAACATTGATTGAATATACAGTAATAAAGGACTTTTTTTTCATTCATCAAACAAATGAAACAAATGAAAACTGAAGTAAACTGTATTTTTTAAATTAACAAATAATCTTTACTACACTGTTGTAATTATTTGATTGGGACTGAAGTAGAGGAGCACTAATTTTACTGTACTTATTGTCTTTAAATATGGTTAAATATCCCTCAGTTACCTTGCTATTCTATTTCTACAGTTCTTTTTCTCCTGTCTTTTTTTCATCCTCTCTTCATTTTCAGGTTGCATCCTATGCACATTTACCTCAGAGTAAGTTTGATTGATCTCAGTGGGGCTTACTTCTGAGTAGACGTACATAGGATTGTGCTGCAGCTCTGTTTTAAAGTGACACAAGATACACACATACCATGTTTACCAAAAGAACGGCTTGAAAAAAGGGGGTTGGACACCCTAAAATAAGCAAGGGCAGATAGGAATTGTTTTAGTAAGCATTCTGAAAAAGGTGCTGCTGAATGAACCCTCCTTAGCCAGGAGGTCCTGGGGGGCATGGCAGTTCTCCCCCCTTCCCCCTTCCTTTTCTCTTACTGGAGTCCAGATGGGGGTGGGCGGTGGGGCAGCGATGAGGAGAGAAGACGTGTAAACATACTGTTTCTCTCTCTCTCTCTTTCTCCCAAACATTACAGTACCTGCAGGGCTGATGACGAGAGGAGGGCAGCAGCTCCGAAGGGGGGAGGGCCCCAATCCGCAGCTCCGGGCAATCTTACTACTTACAGAAACAGCCCCGCTCCTCACCCGGTGGGCCAGCCTGCCTGCCTGGGCGCTTTGCCTCCCGCCTCAGCTCCACCACGTGTTGCTTCCTGGCCCCAGCGTGGCTGCTGCTCCCACCTTGTTCAGCAACTGTCACGAGAGGTCAGGCAGAGCAGCTGGGAGCAGGGAGTGGCTGAGTGAGTGAGCTAGCTAGCTAGCTGGCGGGGGCAGCGGCTGCACTGGTGAAAAAAAAACTTCCAGAGGAGGAGCGGGGTGGGGAGCAGCTGTATTTGTCGCTCTTTCCTACAGCTAGCACCGGCCCTGCTATTGCAACATGGCGGCGGATTAGGGTGTTCAACTGAACCCTTTGAACCTGTTGTCCACATGACAATGCCCAGGCTATAGGCCTGTTCTAGCCATGGCCCTAAAAGCTTCATCCCATGTACCTGTTTCCCTTGAATTATCCCTACAGTGCTAAGCTGTCGCCGTTGTTGTTGCTTAATCACACCCTGGGAGGCAGCGCTTTGCAAAGAGGGAAAATGTAAGAAAATCTTTAAAAATCAACAGATGACCCAATCCGATTCAAATTTGGTATGCTTAAAGCTCTCCTTAATATCTATTACTGTGCCAATTTTGATGTCTTTATCTTTAAAGCTTACGCAGATGTAAGCATTTGTTTAATTTCTTTTTAATCCTGCTCCTGCGCCCCAGTGGCCACTCGGAGAACAACAAATGATACGCTCAAAAAGTAGTACCAAAATATTGCACTTCTTTTGGCTTTATAGCACAATTAAAGCAGGATGCATGATGAGAGTACTTCACAGTTAAAGCAGATTATAAGGTGGAAAACTTCTTAGCCCTTTGCACGCAATTCGAAGTGATTGCACAGTATAACCCTGGTGTGATAAAGCTCTTTAAGCTGGTATGATGGGTGGGGAACCCATGGCACTTGGGCCGAATCTTGTCTGTGGAGATTCTTCCATCTGACATGAAGAAGTTCTCTCCTAGGCCCCTCTCCTAGTGCTAGAGAAAGGCAACATTTCTCTGGTATAGAGAAAGAAAACCCCACTCTTATCTGGTCAGGGACCCCTATGACTTCGGGGTGGGACTCCTGCAGTGGGGCTTCAGGAGGGAGGAGTCTGCCTGCTGATGTCATCTTCCCTGATGTCATCTGGCCCCAGGGAGATGAGCCAGAAGGCAATCCGGCCCCTGGAGCCAGGACAGTTCCCCACCCTTGTGTTAAGCACACAGGCAGGATCACCACCTTTCATGGGGCCATGTTCTGGCTTCCTTCCGGCAATTTGATCTGCAGACCTTATCAGACAGCAATGCTTATCTGCATGCCATAAGCAGAGTAACCTGTTAATTCCTGCATATCATCAAGCTATTGTTAAAGTCACAGTTTTGCCTAGTCACCTGGTAAGACTATGCAGGAGCAAAGCCTGTAAAAAGCCAATATTTGACCACTGGATGTCGTTGCTTCATCCACCGCTGTCCTGGTCAAGGAAGAAGTTGAATTGGGTTGGGTTGGGTTGGATGTAAGTGGCGTCACCCAAGAATGAGGCCAGGCAGGATGATTAATATTTGTTTAGGATATGCTCTTCACCTCTGTATTTAATAAGGAATGAGGAACCACTATTAAGGAACTAGGAACCAGCTTTAGTTTCATGGCATTCATTCTCAGGCAGCCATGCAAGCTATTTAACGATATGTAGGTCATTTGGCCAGTAGAACTATTCCCATGTTGATGATTTGTGGCTTCCTCTGTTGTATTGTTCACACAAAAAAATGCTCCAGTCTTTACCTTGGGGAAAATAGGCAGACAGCTGGCGAACATATTCAGAAACTGCTTTGCAGCAGTGAAAAGCAATGGCTCTTCAGATACATTGCTTCCCACTTCATTTCACGTCACGAAGATTTCTTAAATGTTTCAAATTCTCCCATATAAAGACATTAGGAAGTCCACTAGGGAGGCATAGCTGAAACGAAAATGTGATGCTTTAATTTGGTTTCAGGACCCACTGGTATCTCAAATGAAAGATTCAGCCTCAATCATTTTTGTTGGTTTCAGTCACTTCTTTCCTGTCTCTGAAAATCCCCCACCTCTTTCTGGGAATAACATTTTCTTAGAAGAAGAAGAAAAATCATAACAAAGTCCTGCATAAAAGGCTCCCAATCAAATGTAATCATCGTGGGATAAGAGGAGAAGCCCTCTTATGGATCTGAAACTGGTTAAAGAAAAGAGTAGAGACTGTTTTCACAATGGTAGATGTAAGAAGAGGGGCCTCTTAAAGAACTGTATTGGGACCAGTGCTTTTAAACTTCTTCATAAATGATCTGGAGTTAAATGTGAACAGTGAGGTGGTCAAGTTTGTTGATCACTGATTTGGGGTGGTAACAACAAAACGAAAAAGATCACAAGAAGTTCCAAAAGGATCTCTCCAAACTCAGTAAACAGACATTAAAATGGCAAATATGGTCCAAGTCTGGAAACCTTCAGATAGTCCTAAATGCTGCTGCCTGATTGACCGGGGGGGGGGGGGGGGGGGCTCCAGCAAAACACATTACATTACGTATGTTTTATGTCAACTTCCCTGCCTGTCAATTTGCTTCTAGGTTCAATTTAAGGTGCTGGCATTAGTCTTTAGAACTTGAAAGGTGCAATCCTATGCATATTTAGCCAGAAAGGGACTTTTCCATTGTGGCTTTTGGATTATGGAATACACTTCCACAGAGATATTCAATTCCTCACTCCCCATTGCCAACTTTTAAGTAATCACTGAAAACCATGGGCATGTCTACACCAGCCCTATATCCTGGGATCATCCCGAGATCGTTCCTGTGCATCCAAATGCCACACAGGGGATCCCGGGAGCAGACAGGGACGATCCCTCCATTTCCCTGGGATAACCCTTACGTTATTTTGGTGTCTTTTTAAAAATTAATTTCTTTCTTTTTGCTCATCTTTATTTATATTGTTTTATTATCATCCTATGTAAGATATCGAGTGGGCATTTTGCCTAGAAAGACAGGATCTCATTTGTCCTTAAAAATAAATAAGAATAAATAAAGCTTTGAATGTTATGGTACGCATCTAGAGCCGTCATATTAAGCTTGGTGGGACGTCTCCAAATAAGTGGGTAGAGTTTAGCAGCTTAACAAATAGCTTCTATGGTCTACTTTTGCTGTTGTTTATTCGTTCAGTCGCTTCCGACTCTTCGTGACTTCATGGACCAGCCCACGCCAGAGCTTTCTGTCGGCCGCCACCAGCCCTAGCTACCCAAGGCATAAAGTGGAAAGTTTTAGATGCAAGTGCTTCCTTAGGCTTGTGAAGGGAAACGCTAAGGATGATTGTGCCTGCCCTGCCCATCAATATACCTCATGGAGAAGAGAAAGCCTTTGGCTCATGTTCTACTCTGCTTCACTGGGTGACTGGGCCAGTCATTCTCTCAGCCTAACCTACCACACAGGGCTGTTGTGATGATAAAATTGTGGGGGGGGGGGAGGGAGGAGAATCACTTGAGCATGTAAAGTGGCATATAAATGAATGAATGAATCAATCAATCAATCAATAAGACGAAGACTAAGTGGAATGTGAGCAGATCTAGTGGTGGTTGAGTCACCTCCACACGCCCACGAATGCATGGGGACTGCATCTGCTGGTCTTGCCCACCCACCCCCGACCCAACCCCACTGGCTTTGTCCTAACAACTTCAGCATGTTTAGTAGAAGGTCTGGAGGGGGACATTATGCTAATCCCAGCTGGGACAATGGTACGTGAAGGGGAATTTGTGAAGGGGGCTAAGAAGACAGGTGAAAGGGTCAGTCAAAAAACTGAGTTGGCCATTAGAAAAGAAACCGCAACTCCATATTAGCATAATTCTTTAGGCCAACTCAAAAGTCACCGAAATATGTCCAAGCTTTCAAGATCTACAGATCTCTTCATCAGGCAAGATGGTACAAAATGGAAGTGTGTGTGTGTGTGTGTGAGAGAGAGAGAGAGAGAGAGAGAAAGAGAGAGAGAGAGAGAGAGATGTAGGATAAATCTTGACCAAGTCAGCTTTCTTCCCCTGCCCCCTGTTTTTCTCTCCCCACTCCACAAAATCTGCTGTTGGTGGCATCTTTCCAGATGAAGAGATCTGGGATAAACCTAAGTTCTACATAAAGCAGAACCACTGAAATAAATGGGAATGAAGTTAGTCACATAACGGTGCAATCCTATGCATGTTTAGACAGAAAAAACTGTATTGTAGGACTTCCTTTCTGTCTAGGTTTATCCTCTCTCTCTCTCTCTCTCTCTCTCTCTCTCACACACACACACACACACACACACAGCTGGACAACCATCTATCAGGGGTGCTTTAGGGTGTATTCCTGCATTGAGCAGGGGGTTGGACTCGATGGCCTTGTAGGCCCCTTCCAACTCTGCTATTCTATGATTCTATGATAAATGTGCTTAGGGTTGTGCCCTTAAACCCCATTCATTTCAATGGCTCTACTCTATGTAAGACTTGCGTTGGATTCCCCCCCCACCCAGAGCTCAGAAGCATGTACATTTTGTGACCTTTGTGTTGGCATAATAAAGGTAATACATTGAGACTTTTTTTTTAATCAAATAAAATGATTTTGATTACAATAATCACCAAGAGAGCTTCAGCTGTTGGGCAGTATGAAAATGTCAGGGCCGGCCCTTTCATAAGGCAGAGTGAGGCAATTGCCTCAGTCAGCAGCTTTGGGTGTTATAAAAGGGTGCTAGGAGGTTGAGCATTGAGGATGTACAAAAAAGAGAATGGTCTCAGGATGTTATAAACAAATTTATTGGTGAGAAGCCCAGATGCTTTTCAACAATAAATTCGTTTATAGCATCCTGAGAACACTCTTTGTGTGTGTGTGTGTGTGTGAGATAAAAGGGCACCCAATTATTAGTTATTATTTACTTTGTTATTACTTCATTTCTACTACAAGGATGCGGAGAGGCGCTTATGGGATTTTCTGCCTCATGTACCAAAATAACTTGGCTTTAGGTACGATGTACCTTGACTTGGGGGCAGAGAGGCTATTTACCGCTCTGCCACAGCAGCAAAATTTCATGGGGAAATGTAATTAATTAATTATATTAATTAATTAATATAATTATAATAATTATATTTTATTATAATTGCTAATAATAAAAAGCAAATCTACATAAACCAAGCGTCTGAAGCAGCCCCTCACTGGAGAGGCGCCGTTTTGTCAGCCCTGAGGAGAAGCGCCTCAGTGCCGCGGCGGGCGGGCGCTCGTACGCGCGCGCGCACGCCCTCCCTGCCTCACACGCACGCGCGCGCGGCCGCGTCCCCTCCACTCCCCTCGCTCGGCGCCTGCGCAGTGAGCGCTCCCGTCTCCTCAGCCTGCTTTGCCTGCTTGCCTGCCGCTGTTTATTATTATTGTGGCGGGCCGGAGGAGGGTTTCGTTGGCGGCGTCGATGGCGGCCGGGCAAGGAGGAGGCACCATGGCCAGCGGCGGCGGCGAGGGCGGGGGTCCCGGGCCTGGACCGGGCCCCGCTTCAGGCGGCGGCGGCGGCCCTCCGTTGTCGTCGTCGTCGTCGCTGGCCCCGCCGCCGCCGCCGCCGCCGCCCTGCTCGGAGCTGGGCCCGGGCGCGGGCTTCTTCGGCCTGGGCCTGCCGGCGCACCTCACGCTCTCGTACCCGGGCACCGGGCCCGCCTGGGTGGCAGGCGGCGGGCTCTCGGGCGGCGGCGGCGCTTCGTCGGGCGCAGCCTCCTCGTCCGCCTCCGCTTCGTCGTCGCCTCACACCGGCCGCAGCCTGGAGAAGACTCTCGAGGAGGCCGCCAGCTCGGGCATCCTCTGCCTCAGCGGCAGGAAACTGCGCGAATTCCCCGCCGCGGCCGGCACGGGCACCGCCACGGCCACCGCCGCCGCCGCCGCCTACGACCTCAGCGACACCACCCAGGCCGGTGAGAGAGGCGGCCGGGGAAGGGGTGGGGGTGGCCGGCGCGAGGGGAGGGTCCCCAAATAGGGGGGGAGAGGAGGAGGAGGATGTGAAGGCGGGACCGGATAGAGCCTCTCCCCAAGCTGGGACCCTCCAGAGGCATCGGACTACAGCTCCCATCACCCCCAGCCAGCATGATGGGAGCTGTAGTCCGGCGCCCACTGGAGGGGAGAGGCTGTTTTAGGTGGTTGCCACATTGGGGTGTGGGGGTGTGCAGACCCATCAAAGAAGGGGGAGGGGGAAGATCTAGGGGTGTACCAGTGAGGGGGGCTGGATTAGGAGGATGGGGGGGTGAGGTTTCCGGAATTTGGGGAGGGGGCAGGAGGAGTGAAGATGGAGGGGTGGCCTTGCTTTTATTGGTGGCCTCGGGTGGAGCTGCGCGTACAAGGGAGGGGCAAAGGGGGGCGAGGGGGGCAAAGGGGGCTCTTAAAGGGGAATGAGATTCTGTTTAGGTGGGGGCACAGGGCGAGGGTTGTGCACATCTGGGGTCGCTAGGTGAAGCTGCTGTGTGGTGGGGCGCAGGGCCCCCACCAGCGCCTTGGCTGCCTTTATTTACACGGTGTCCTGTTTTTTCAGGCGGTTCAGAACAATTAAAATCCATCACAAAGATGCCGTGCAAGATGTTCAGGGCGCTTGGTGAGGCTTGCCTGCCCCGTTGATGGAGGTTGCGCTGGGAGGCATTGTTGCAGATGGGTTAGCGATGTTGGGGTGCAAGAGGGGGGCTGACTGTGTTGAAGGGGGAGGGTTTTGTAGGGCTTCTCGCGTTGTAGCGGGAATGCTAGGTCAAAGACATATTTGAGATAGGGCTGGAGAAGGGGATGGAGTTGCATTGAGATGGGACATGCTGAAATGGATTGGGAGGAAGAAAGGGGAGCGTAGCTTGCTGCAGAAAGGAGGGTTGGTTTGCAGTGTCGCAGAGCATTTGGGAAGAACTTCTTTGTAGTGATAGGAGAGGGTGAGGAATGGGGCTGTATTGCATGCTTGTCAGGCTGTGTGTGTGTGGTTTTCCTTTGTAGTGGACATCTGAGGTGTGGGAGGTGATGGGGATGGGTTTGCAGGGAGAAACCCTGAGGATTAAGGTGGGGGGGGGGCTGGATTGTGGGTTGCTGGGTAGGTAAATCTGGCAATTTTGTGCATTCCCCGATGTGAGGCTTTGGGATTTAAGCCAAGGTTAAGAGAGGACGTTAGAGAATGAATGTAATAGCGGTTAGTGTAGTTGGTTGGAATTGCAAGAGGAGAAAGGAAATGACAAGTAGGTGTGATTATAGGGAGGTCATGACATGTGCACAATGGCTGATGTAGGTAGTTGCCTTGAATGAGCTGCTTTAGTATAACAGATCTGTATGATTGGGACATTGGTTCAACATTTAAGACTGTTTCAATCCAGCAGGGTGTAACATTTTGGGGGATATGTCTTCAAAGTGTAAGAGAGGAGAAGGTTACCAAATGTACATGCATTGGTCTATTTGTAAATACAAACAAATCTACATATTATGGTTTTATATAGACACTGTTATTTAAAAATATAGGCAGTCCTTATTAAAGGTAATGTTATAAGAACAATGTGAAATTAATGAGATGCATAAGCTTCAGGAAGATTTGGTTTTATACAAATGCAGTAAGGTTATTTGTCAGAGCTGTAAACTTTTTATTAAATCCAATCTGGTGTTTTGCCATTCCTTAAAAGTGACCATTATATTCACTTGGATACTGAGATGGTGGCTTAGGGTAGGATATCATTCTAGTTTATCATTCTGAATGCAAGATTGCAGCATTTTTGCCCATCTGACAGTTGTATGGTCCAGTGATCTCTGCTGAGTACTTATTTTTCATTATTCTCTGTTGTGGGCTACATTTTGGATCTGTGTTAAGTTCTCTGTTTAAAGCAGACAATGCAGGGGGTTGGACTCGATGGCCTTGTAGGCCCTTTCCAACTCTGCTATTCTATGATTCTATGAAGCTCAGATAAGACATGGTATAATCTTTTGTGATCATCACTGGTGGGTTTGTTTGCCCATTGTGTGTGCATGTTCAAGCATGAGTTGGCTTTAGTTACCTTAGAAACAGGGTACAATTAAAATGAAATAAAAGTAATTTCTCAATATATCTTTCCTATAAACAGACAATACGAGAGATAATTAATATTGCACAGACTGAGATTGTTATTATTTACTTATATAGTACTGTCAATATTTATCAGGGTGAAAGAAGAGCTACTGGGTGACAAGTCGGTCATAGGTGTTCATTGACTCAACACCATCGCCATAATATGTGTTGGCACTAGTACCGTATTTCTTCGATTGTAAGACACCATTGATTTGAAGACGCACATTAATTTCAGTACCACCAACAGAAAAAAAGCTTTGATTCTAAGAATAATAATCGCACCCGCGATTCTAAGACGCACCCCGTTTTTAGAGATGTTTATATGGGGAAAAAAGTGTGTCTTAGAATCAAGGAAATACGGTACCTTAGGACACCTGGGGCTAAGCAAGGTCTCAGGAAGTGTTGTAACACCATAGAGGCAAAGGTCAAGTAACTCTTCTTGCTCTGCTGCTAGGTGAAAACATACATTCTTCGCCTGACAAGGTAACAGGTCATGTTTGTTGAAAATATTTCTGTGTCATGTGACCAGCAGGGGCTGTTGAACCTCTTTCATCCTGAAAGTATTCCAGTGGTGGGATGGGCCAAAGGCACAAGTGGTGGCACCAAAATACCTAAAATGCAAAAAAATATACTAGTGTATTTTAACTCAAGGGCCTTCTCCGTGGTGGCCACACCACACCTTTGGAACAATTTGCCATCCGAGGTCTGCCATGCTCTGTCATTGCAGGCTTTAAGAATGCCTTGAAAATATATTATTTTACCTTGGCCTTCTCTTGAAATGATTTATTTATTTATTTATTTATTTATTACATTTTTATACCGCCCAATAACCGAAGCTCTCTGGGCGGTTCACAAAAATTAAAACCACAATAAAACAACCAACAGGTTAAAAGCACAATTACAAAATACAGTATATAAAAAGCACAACCAGGATAAAACCACGCAGCAAAATTGATATAAGATTAAAATACAGAGTTAAAACAGTAAAATTTAAATTTAAGTTAAAATTAAGTGTTAAAATACTGAGAGAATAAAAAGGTCTTCAGCTGGCAACGAAAGCAGTACAGTGTAGGCGCCAGGCAGACCTCTCTGGGGAGCTCATTCCACAACCTGGGTGCCACAGCGGAGAAAGCCCTCCTCCTAGTAGCCACCTGCCTCACTTCCTTTGGCAGGGGCTCACGGAGAAGGGCCCCTGTAGATGATCTTAAGGTCCGGGCAGGTACATATGGGAGGAGGCGTTCCTTCAAATAACCTGGCCCCAAACCGTTTAGGGCTTTAAATGTCAATACCAGCACTTTGAATCGGGCCCGGACCTGGACTGGCAGCCAATGAAGCTGGAAAAGGACTGGCGTAATGTGATCTCGCCGGCCAGTCCCTGTTAGTAAACGGGCTGCCCTATTTTGTACCAGCTGAAGCTTCCGGACCGTTTTCAAAGGCAGCCCCACATATAACGCATTGCAGTAATCCAAGCGAGAGGTTATCAGAGCATGGATAACTGCTGATATTGCCTTTGTTGTTACTGCTGGTTTTATTGTTGTTTTATTGCCATTTTATTGTGTTCATGTCTTTATTTCTTTTAACATTTTAACTGCTTTTATATATTTTATTGCTTTAAGCCGCCTTTGGCAGGCTTCTGCCTTGAAAGGCAGGCAAGAATATTTTAATTTAGCTCTTGCTGTCAGTAACTAAGCTTTAACAGAGGTATCCCAAGATTTTAGAATGATGTATGTGGGGCGGGCAGAAGAAGGGGATGTGGCCATCTGGGGAAACATCGGAGGCTGGATTTGGCCCATGGACCTGACATTCAACACCGCTGAGCTATAGCCTGCACTTTTCTTATGTACATTAATGTAGAGTTTTAATAACCAATTAACTGCTATTCATACATGACA
Organism: Elgaria multicarinata webbii; assembly: GCF_023053635.1. Classification (NCBI taxonomy): domain Eukaryota; kingdom Metazoa; phylum Chordata; class Lepidosauria; order Squamata; family Anguidae; genus Elgaria; species Elgaria multicarinata. Next base: position 25,817,243 of record NC_086185.1, on the reverse strand, counting down.
TTCATATGAATGGTGACTTTTCAGTTACCAGATTGCATAATGTATTTTAGGCTTTCCATGCTCAATTTTTTAAAGTGAAGGCTAACATTTAATTTTAAAACAGCAATAAAACGGCCACCACGGGATAAATGGTTCTACCACCCATTTATCTTTACAACAACCCTGCGACGTAGGTTAGGTGACTGGCCCAAGGTCATCTAGTGAGCTTCATGACTGATTGGGGTTTTGAACCAGGGTCTACCCAGCTTTAAATTGACACTCTAATCAGTCATGCCTCAATACCTCTTGAGTGAGGAAAGGTTTAAGCTCCGACCTGGATCCCTTCAGATGGTTACTACAGCTCCCACCAGCCCCAGCCATGTTGGCTAAAAAAGTCTTACAGCTCCATGCTGGCTGGGGAATGCTGGGAGTTGTAGGAGTTTTTTTCTGTCTAAACATGCCTACGGGCTCATCTACACCAAGCACGATATTCGGTATATAAAAGGCAGGAGCCACACTAGAGCTTTATAGCGGTATTGAAGTGCACTGACAACTGTTGGGGCCCATTGTTGGGGCCCATATACCACATTCATGGTGTTATATCCTGCTTGGTGTAGATGTGTCAGGGCCCCCAATAGTTGTCAGTGCACTTCAGTACCACTATAAAGCAGTAGTGTAGATCCTGCAGTGCACTTCAATACCACTATAAAGCAGTAGTGTGGCTCCTGCCTTTTATATACCGCTTTCATAGTGGAATATCCTGTTTGGTGTAGATGAGCACTACATATGCAAAGACATATGCACTGACCTTGTGTTGTCACTTATGACTTTCCTTTTTGGTGTGTGCTGATTAATTTCCTTTTGGTGTGTACTGATTAACTTTGTTTCTCTTCGTGGTTATTAGGGTAACTTTTGCCACCAAGATCAGAAAAAGATGGAATCATTCACCTCCATCAAACCATGTTTTAAAATCCTGGTAACTGTAGTTTCCCAGTTTGGTCATAGCAGGAAACAATGTTTAATTAAAGAAGCATGCTGAGGAGGGAAGGAATGGTGGGCATGGGCACAGCGCTTGTTGAGCTGAGAGATATACTTCTGAACTGGACTATCTTCTATCTTTTTGTCCTTGCCCGGGCTATCTTCTATGCAGGAGCAATAATGGAGAACAGATGACACCATGCTCTAGTGTGACAATAGTGCGCATCTTTCTTCAGGGTTCTTCCAGGGCATTCCATATGCTTGAATTTCTTCTCATTGAAAAGGAGCATAAAGCCTGAAGGTAGCATCCGCCAGAATGTGTAAACTCCATCTGAAGCTTATTATGCAGGCAGACCTACTGCCAAGGAAGTTCATGTTCTGTGCATGTGCCTCTTTAACGAGAATAGAATGTGGTGGTTTCCTGAGCATGGCTTCTTTTTAAGACATGGTTTATAACATTCATAATTACAAAGAGAAAAAGTTAAATGTATGGGCAGCGTCTGCTTAAAACACAAGGAGCAAAATGTACTTTGGGCGGCCAGTGGTTAGAGGGCTTGTGGAATGAAGTGGTGAAATGCATTTTAATGGTGTAACTTGCATGTTTTTGGATACAAAACATGGGAGGTTTTTCATTTGCTGTTTATTTGGAGTAAGGCCAGGCCTGTGTGCCATGCCAGGAGAAATGTGCTCAAACAAGCCTCTTCAGAGCCTTGTATGGCAGTCATGGGATTGAGAGTCTTGAAATGCTCTACTATGCCACCAACATTTAACTAACGTGCACAGCAAACTGCCATCTGGGCCTACCAGAAGAATGGTGGCGAGGTTCAGGCCATATAGGAGGAGAACTTCTTAACTCTTAGCATCTGCAGAAGGGCATCCGATGAGGGTCTAATACTTGGGCAGGTTCATATGGAAGGAAATGATTCTTGAGATATCTTTGTCCTAAGCCACTTAGAGCTTTGAAAGTTCTGCATTTATGTTTCTGACTGTTCAGTGTGTCTCAGACTATTCTTCCTCTTTGTGAACAATTAAAGTGAAGTCTCTTAGTCATGATTTATTTGCATCTGCTGAGAACTAAATACAATTAGTGCCTCAGAAGGGCTAAAATACAAATAAAAAAACATGGCTAGTCAATTAAGGAATGCTTCCTGGAATAGGACTGTTTTCAGAAGGCACCAGAAGCAACATAGTGTTGGTGCCTGTCTGACCTCCAGGGGAAGGGAGTTTCAAAGAAAAGGGGTCACCATGCTGAAGGCAGTTCTCCAGGTAGACTCCAGTTGTGCCATAGGTTCCATGTAGAACCTCTAGGAGATTTCTGTGCCCTCATTCAAAATACAAATATTTTCCTAAAGTGGCATATAAACACCAGAATTAACATTTAAAATAATCAAAAAGAGCAATAAAAATAATTTAGGAAATGATCCCATGGTACTTACACAGTGTCTGAGAGGCCATACAATAACTTTGGATTCCCAGATCCTAGGTTGGAGACAGTGCTCTAGCTTCAGAGCTGGGAATCTGAGCTCTGCCCCCCTTCTCTCACATGATGAGGGAAGGGGCATTTCGGGGGGGAGTGGAGGAGAATGTAGAGGCCAGAATTGAAGCTATCCTGAGGCCTCTATAGCCTCCTTCCCTCTCACTCCAAGATGCTTTTGCTAGACAGGCAAAAAGGCCCTTCTAGTAAAAATGCAGGGCAGAAGGAGCGGCGGAGACAAATTGTGCCCTTAATTTCAAGCCAACCATTATATCATTGAGTCTAAAAATGCAGGCACTAAGATCAACATACAGCAATAAAACCGTTAACCTGCCCATGTAATTAAAAGCATTCTAAAATAAAGATGTTTTTAGGGCCCATCTGAAAGGAGGAAGCCTATTGTACATTGATGGTGCTATATAAATAAATAATAATAATGATAATAATAATATTGTGTAACTTCGAGAAAGGAGTTCCAGAAATATGGGGTCAGCATCACTACCCCTTTTGGCAGGCAAGTGATCAGGATTTTTGGAGCTCAGGCAGTTTCACATGGGTGTTCTAGACAGTCTTTTAAGTAACTTACCCCAAAACCATTCAAAGAATGTTGGCACTTTGAATTGAGTTTGGAAGTCTTAGAAATCGCCCCACCCCTTATCTCTGCCCAGTCAGAGGAAGCACTGTTGAGGATGCCACGTGCTCCTGAGGTTCGAATCAGGAGCACTTGCAGTAGATCGTTTAGTGTTGCAGCACTCTTCCTCTGGAATGCATTACCAATTGACATTAGACAGACGCCCACAGTTCAGACATTTAGACATCTTTTGAAGACACATTTCTTCACACAGGCTTTCCCTGAAGTGTGACCCAGCCACCTGTGGTCTATAGCTCACAGCAGAGTGTGCAGTTTTATCATTGATTAGTATTTTTATTATTGTATAGTTTTATTGTTATATTTTAATGTGGTTTTGGTGGTATGATATTGCTATGTTCACTGCTTTGAAACCTATTGGAAAGCTGTTTATAAATCTAATAAATAAAAATAATTAACAATTTAATAGGGCAGCTGATGCAGAATTGGTACAATATGGTTCAAATGCTTTCATTCTCATTCTCCTCCAATCCTGCCCCAAAGTTTAGTTTTCCTATTTAAATTCTTTCTCCTTGTTTGAAATACTGATGAAATACTGACTAGAGAGGAATTGTGAAGAGAGGCAGCTGTGACGGCTATTGAATAGAATTTCATTTACTGGTGTCTTTCCTTAGTAAGGAGCCTTGTTGGCGCTTATGATCAGATAAGTCCTGCTGTGTTGAGACTTGAAGTTGGGCCCTTCAACCTAAGGGCATAGGCAAATTAAACTGCTCCATCACCAGCCTACTTGAGGCCCTCATTAGCTATAATGTTCCTTCAGACCTTTCTGACTGTCAGAATTGTGCCTCTGAGAATCTCTCTCCCTTCAGGTATTTTGCATGTGTTGATCACCATATTATAACTCTGCTCTGGATGAAAAAGATAATATATTCATAAATGTGACAATACTTTACTCTTACCTAATTTCACAGCAAGAGTAACATCCCATACTCAGCAAAACCAAACACATTTTAGCGATTGTATTCTTGACACTGTTCAAGTATAGACTAACAAGTATTGCTTTTTCAAAGAGGAAAAGGGAGTGTTTGTTGTAGCTCTGCTCTTAAATGTTGGAGTGACTGTGGCTTAGGAGAGTCCTGTTCCTTTTTCCTGATAGGAATGAGAGAGCATGTGCCTGGGGCATAGTAGACATACCTTGGATATTATTATTATTATTATTATTATTATTATTATTATATAGCTTTATATACTGCTGTTCATATTTTAAAACATATCTAAGAGATTTAATATGAACCCATGAGAGCAAACCAGTAGGGACCAAACTTTTATTTTTAGTGGTAAGGGATTTATTTTTATTATACTTTGTTGCATTGTATTCCTCTTATGCTAACAGTGATAGTAAATGCAAAGATTAACAAAGAAGCCTAAAACAATGCAGAAATATGACCTGTGAGCCTCTTTTTTCTGAGATTAGTCACAATCCTGACATGGCGCATACATTCTAGTTTCTACCCTTCTTTCTCTCTCTCTCTCTCTCTCTCTCTCTCTCTCTCTCACACACACACACACACACACACACACACACACACCCCAGACCTTAGCAACAAGGAAAGATAAATTCTGTACTTTGGAAGTAGATTAATATACACTAACATTGCAGTTGAGTGCTGTGAAAATGACGGGTGTCTACAAGCCAAACTGAAGTCATAATAGGGCCTTCTACGTAGCGGCACCCATGATCTGGAAAAACTCTCCCTCTTGTGGTTCGGGAGGCTGGAAATTTAACATCCTTTAAACACCTCCTAAAAACACATATTTCTTCACAGGCTTTCTCTGGGCTGTAACTGCTGCTGGGTTTATGTTGGGTGTACATGGTATTTTTAAACTTTTAAAGCTTTATATTATGTTTTGATTTGTGTACTTTATGGTTTTATTTGTAAACTGCCTATTGGGCAGTATAAAAATGTAATAAATATGTAAAGAAATGAGGCATCTATAACTGATCAGTATTCAAGATCCTGCTGTTCTTGTGCAAAAATAGAAGAAGAAGAAGAAGAAGAAGAAGACATAATGAGGAAGAAACAGCCTTAATTTAGTAATTCCTCAAACAGAGGAATCCATTCATGCCACAGGTTTAAAATTCAACTCATGTATTCCTTCAGCAACAAGTTGCCCTATGTTTAGAATGATATTTGTTTACAGCTAAAATGTCAGATTCTGGAAATGACAGGTAGCTCCCTGTAATGGCTCGTGCCTCTTTTCCCAGATTTGGAACAGAAATCAACCTTGCACAGTCTTGTGTCGGGCTTTTGTGTTGTTGAACTAAACAAATAGATTAATTAGTCTGCTTGCCAGAACATTTTTTTTACCCATTATGGAAGAGTGAAAAAATAGGCTTAATTTTGAAAGTATATAAAATATCACCTCAGCTCACCCCTCTGTGTTTGCTCCAACTGATGGGTGACTTGTGTGAGATCAAAAACAAGTAATGCCAAAGTGGTAGTTTAACTGTGATAAGAATTGTCAGGTTGCATTTCTAGGCTAAACATATGTGTTATACTGACTTGGCACATAGCCAAGCTTTAAAATAATGTAGAATTCAGTAACACGTGGTTATTTGCTTGTGAGCCCAGAAACTTCATTTTATGAGTTTTACTTTTATTTACAAATGTATACAATGTTCAGATTAAGTAGGTTTTTAAAACTCTGGTAGGGTTAGGGTCTAGAAGATATTTTATTTATTTATTTAAAACATTTATATCCCTCCCTATATCAATAAGATCTCAGGGCGGCATACAGATGTGATCAGTTTACAAAGCTTCTGCTTGATTGGTGCAATTCAGATTGAAGGGTATTATATGTATGCTGCACAGATGTGCCAGAATGGGTGGAAAGGGACCTTGAAAGAAAACTTTTCCTTCCTCTCTATATCTTTTAAGAATGATAGACAAAGGAAGCTAATAATACTGAGTTGGGATTTGTTGACAGAGCTGGATCTTCTCCAGTACTGATAAGATTTGGTTTGTTGATTTTTGAAGCAACTATGGCCATGGCTAGACCAGGCCTATATCCCAGGATCGTCCTGGGATCATCCCTGTACATCCAAATGACACACAGGGGATACCGGAAGCAGTCAGGGACTCCATTTGCCTGGGATAATCCTTAGGTCTAGCTAAGGCCCATAGCTCTGATTTGTCCCAGCAGCAGAGAATGCCAAATGGGTGGCACACTGGTCAATTGACTGCTTATTATTTGACACTGGTGAAATATTATTCAATATTATAAGCATTCAGCTGTGTGCATAGCTCCATATCCTTTTTTATTTAATTATGTTGTCATTTTTAGCAAGGGCAGGAGTGAGGGCAGCTTGCCGCCTAGCTCTACAGCAGTTGGGCAAACCTAGGAGCATAGCAAAGCATCTCCCACTATCTACTTGCTATACCATTTATTCTGTTTCCTTAAAAAGACAGTGAAAGTACCATTTGTTCTGGGAATTGGGAATAGATTGTAAACAACAGTTAACGTGTGTTTACAGTCACTGCATTGGTGCAAAGCTTGCAAATCCTTATTACAGACTAAAACGTCCATTTCCATTATTAACAGTGCAATCCTATGTATGATTTCTCATAAGTGTCCTTTTAGGTTAACTGGGACTTACTCCCAGGTAACCGATTAGGTTTGCTTACTAAGGCTGGGATCCTGTACCTATTTACCTGGGCATAAACCCCATTGAATTCAATGTGTCTTACTTCTGAGTATATATGTACAGGATTGTGCTGTAAACGTAGCAAGATCTTCTCTTCCTATAATAGTTCAAGACATGAATTTAGTTACATTATTGGTACCAGATTATTTCTTGCTGCTCTTCAGCTCCTGAGTATTAAACCTAAATGGATTTTTTAATCTAATCTTGGTGATTTATGGCTTTGGCAACACACAAAGAAATGCATCTGAACTTTGCAGTTTGAATGAGAAGCCACTGAAGTTAATAGGGCTTGGGATTTGACAGAACATCTTTGACACGATTCCATTTTTTGCATATGCTAGGAAACTCCAAATCCCTTTGAATCCAGGGAGTGCATTTCACTGATGTGCAGCAGTTCTGCCATTTGAGCTACAGAGCTTTCTATTGTAAACCTAAGAGTTTGCACTAAAAGCTTGTGTTTGGCTATATGTGCTTTCCTCCCCCACCCTTTTTGTGTGTGTGTGTGTGTGTGTGTTCCATGGATTTGTTTCATTGAGCAAAATAAGAGGTGTGGGTAGGCAAAGCATTGTTTCCTGCTTGTGTTCATGAATGCATTCATGAATGCTCCAGGCACAAAAGCAGTCCCTGAGGGGTATGCAGGCACACACAAGCTGTGAGGCTGTTCCTATAATGAGGAATGCAAAATTATATGTGCCTGAACACTTTTGTCTCCAAGTGACACTAAGGTGGTAGAACTCCAGGGATTAAGTAATTTTGCATTAACTGCTGCCAGGAATGACTTTGAGGTGGCTTCTTCAGCTAAGGAATTTGGATTTGTGGTGGAAGGCCAGGTTAAGAAACTCAAAGGGTTCCATGCAAGTGAGTATTGAGGAAAGTGTTTTCCAGTTACAGATGTTTTGGAATTAGCTGCTGATGCTTTTATGACAAATGTCCAGCATGAGAATGGCAACCTCTGTTCCTAAAAAAAATCCGGATTAAAGAGAGGTGGGAAGGCAGGACTATTTTACAGAGTTCTGCACTTCTTCCGTTTGCTGCTCTGACTGCATATATAGGAGTAGGCACCCTTTGGGGGCTGTGGGCACATTTGTTAATTTGAGAAACTTTTCTGGGTGCCACAACTAAATGGTTGCTATGGGAAGCATGGCAAAGGGCAAGTAACATGCCCAAAAGACTGAGTACAAGGCAGAGGTGGCATCTGAGCCCAACACACTAACTTCTTTGAACCAACAGTTTTCAGCATCAGCAGAAACCTATTTCACAATGATCCCAGCTGCCAGTAAGAAAATGTGATAATAATTATAAAAAAGTGGGACGGGTAGGGCACCTTATTGCTCACTAAGAAAGGTGTCCGGGAGTGCATTGGTGTATGTGCAGGGATGGTGTAAGCACATTGCTCACTCTTTAGATCATTGGAGAAGGGGAAAGAGTCGCATACTTTATCTGAAAAACAGACCAGATATTTAGAGATAGAAATACTTGACAGTGTGTGGCATTGCAGCAGGTATTTGGAAATGTTTGATGTAATTTGTGCTGGATTTTTCTAGAGTCAGTGGGTTAAGAAGCTGCTTTGTCAAGCTGCTTGACATTCAGTGAAGAAAGTAATTAACAGTGTGGCTGACTGCAATGCAGATTGATTGCAGTGCTATCACCAGGCCTTTAATTGTGCCCAAATGACCTTATAACACCTTTACAACATCTTAGTTATAATTCTATGCCTGGCACAGTATAGGCTAGTTCTCAGTCCACCTGCTGCAGTCCTTTTACTACAAATGTGGGCTATGTAGTCCAAGAATATAAGAAGAGACTTGCTGGATTTAGTTCAGCATCCTGCCTCAGACAGCTACAGTCACTCTAAAGCTCTATATGATTTGGGACCAGACTATCTGAAAGGCTGCCTTCTCCCATCTGAGCCTGCCCACATTTTACGATCTTCAGGGGAGGCCCTTTCCTCCATCCCACCACCATCAGAGGGACATTTGGTTGGGGATGTGTGAGAGGTCATTCTCAGCGGCCGTTTCCAAGTGCTGGAACTCTCTGCCAAAACGGCTAGGCTGACTCTCATTATTGTCCCTCTGCCAGCAGCCGGAGACATTTTTATTCAGACATGTAAGCTGTTTGCTGCTGAACAGGTTTATGATATGTGCATTATGTCATTTTCTTTATATTGCTGAGTCTTTAATTGTATTCTTAATTGATTTGTTTTTATGTTTTAATTAAGATTTAATTTAATAAACAGTAAGCAATAAGCACACAAGCAGGGCATAAAAGTGTCAGCCTACCCACCCACCCCAAAATCTACTGCCTATACATTTTTATGGGGTGACCCTGATTCTAGTGTTGTGAGATTCAGGCCTTAGCTAGACCTAAGGTTTATCCCGGGATCATCCCAGGGTCATCCCTGTTCATGTAAATGACACACAGGGGATCCTGGGAGCAGGCAGGGATGATCCCGGGATAAACCTTAAGTCTAGCTAAGGCCATAGAAGGAGAATTCACACAGCGCATAGTTAAACTATGAAATGCCCTACCACAAGATGTAGTGATGGTCACCAATTTGGATGGCTTTAAAAGGGGGTTGTATAAATTCCTGGAGGAGAAGGCTACTAGTCCTGATGGCTATGTGATACCTCCAGTATCAGAGGCAGTATCCCCAGTTGCTGGGGAACATGGGCGAAAGGGTGGTGTTACACTCATGTCCTGCTTGTGGGTTCCTGGTTGGCCACTGTGTGAACAGAGTTCTGGATTAGATGGACCCTTGGTCTGATCCAGCATGGCTCTTCTTTTGTTCTTATGTCCTTAATTATTTCTCTATGTCATGTATATTTTTATAAGCCCCTACTAAGTACTCCCTAGCACCCACCAGAACCATGCTGGCATCCCCTTGGCCTTTTTGTATGTTTCATCTTCTTTTGTGTATGTTCTCTGAGCTTCTGTTAATATTATTTATATCTTGTTTTTCTGAAGACCATTCAAAGCACTTTGCCAAAAATAATACAAAGTTCAACTAAGAACATAAACAATGTATAAAATAACAATAATAAAATATAGTCTTCCATATTAACCTGCCAGCATAGATCATCATTGGAGGTTCTCCAGACAACCTTCACCTTAGAAATTAGGTGTGTGGTGACTCAGAAAGGGAGTTTTCAGTCATGGCTCCCTGCCTCTGGAATGGCCTCTCCAGGAAGGGAGATTTTGGTGCCAGTTGAAGACCCTTTTTATTCTCTTGGGCATTTTAAAACCTGACTATGTTCTTTAGGTTTTATCCTTCTGTTGTGACATTATACTTTTTACTGCTGCTGCGTTTGTTTGCCTTAGTTATGGTTTTCTTGGTTATGATTATTTTAAATAATATTGAAAATAGTTTTTATCTGTTCTTAGGTTCCCTAGGGAGCAGTAATGCTGAAGCATAGCCTATATGTTGTGGAAGTAAATAAAATAACTATCATAAGCATTAAGCTTTATCAAATTCGATGGTTAACACCTCTGGGGATTACACTTTAATTGGGAGATTATTGTGTGGCATGTCATTTTATCACATAGGCTCTTGCAGATGCTCTTTAAATCTTCACATGGCAATGATTTGTTTCTATGTGAGACAAAAAGTACCGATTTTCCCTTTTTTCTGGAGGAATGAAGTAGGAGTAATGGAATAGAGACAGGGAAGGAAAGATGTGACCATGGGACATATTAATCAGCTTTTTGGACTTCCTTTTGCTTTAATCTGTTTATGTGACAGTAGAAAGCACAAAGGGATGAAGCCAAAGATTCAGTGTTCTTTATCTGGCATCTGAAAGTTAGTATTCAGCTGTGCTAGATCCCATAGTTCTCACTCTCTCCCCCCCTTTTGAAAAAGTTTGTTAAATCAGAAGACATATAGAAGAAATATTTGCAAATTGAAAAGGATCATTTTAAAGACTATGAACAGCTGAGTTTCTCCATAGACAGTGTGGGCATTTCTTAGTCTAGCTTCATTGGCACATGGTCCCCCCATATTACTGAAAGGATCTCTAAGTTTCTAAGGGTTAGAAAGGATCTCTAACCCTTAATGCAAATTAGAAAAACAACATTGCAATCCTCCTGGGAGAAGGAACATCACCAAGTTGTATTTTGTTTTTATGTCACTTTTTATCTATCCTTTGCATGTTTTGTATTGATTTTGCTGGTCTGTGACCGTAATAAATAACAATTGAACTGATCGCTAATACATCTGTTCTCAGCAATAGTAGTAGAATGTCTTCATAATACTGGGTATTATGTATACAGTGTCACCAACGTATACAATGCGTTACAGAGTTTTATAACCAACAATAACTACCTGCTGCAAGGAGCTTACAGCAACAGCTGGGGTGGGTTGAGAGAGGGATACAGGTAACAAGGGGTGGAAAGAAAAGCAGGGGAGGCATTGGTAATACCTGTGTTTACTTATACTTGGGCTTCACTTCAGTTCAAGAGGAAGTTTAAGAGGCTGATCCAAAGGCTTCATGGGGAAAAGTGAGTTTTGAGGTGGTAGATGCCTTCTCGTCAGGAGAGATCAGCTACTACTGGAATGAACAACTGCTACTATTTTAAAATGATTATTGCAGGAGCTATGGAGAAGGTTGGGTGACTGGGGAAGGGGGCAGTGGCTCCCCTTTTCCTCCAAGAACATAGGGCAAGGTCATGGGAAGCCCATTCTCAGCACTCTCTTCTGCTGTCATCATGTGTTCTAAATACTGGTGGAACAGCACCCATTCTCAGAACTTGAAATGGACACAAGGGGACTCCCATCCACACAGATTCCAGATGCTCATTTGCTTTTATTTTTTAATCTAACTCTAGCTTATCTTATACAATCAATCTGTTAGAAAATTATGCTAAAGATATAGTCATTTTTCAAGAATAGCGCACTACTTATACACCTCTCTAAGTAGAAGACTGAGCCCTGGAAATATGTTTTTTCTTTCTTCCTTCCATTTTTAGATCTTTCCAAGAACAGATTTACTGAAATTCCTCCTGATGTATGGCAGTTTGCACCACTTGAGACGTTGAATTTGTATCACAACTGCATCAAATCAATCCCTGAAGCAATTAGAAATCTGCAGATGTTAACATATCTAAATATCAGGTGGGTAATCTTTCCCTGCCGCCTACACATAATTGCTTGGCATCAGAGGTAGACTTCCATCTCATCAGAACTTCAGTTATCCCATCTGCCTGTGGAGAACTGTTGACTGAAGAATGGTTTTTTCCCCCAGTCTGTATATCACAGAGACTGCCAAAAGGTAAAACTGGAAGGAAGTCTAATTTTGTCCCTGATATTCCTTTTTCAGATTTTGATGTTTGAGATACAAAGGTAAAGTTTTGAAATTAACTCAGTTTCAGCTTCTAGGAATTAAACTAATACGGAAAGCATTGCTGATGTTGCATGCCTGTGGAAAAATGGCTGGATCAACTACAACGTAAAAGAACTTATGTTTTCTGAAAGGAAGGAACATTGGCATGCTGTGTGTGTGTTGTGTCTGCTACCTTAGGTGTACACCATTTTTTATTTATTTTTTGCTTGGAGTAGTATATGGGCAACTTTACACATAATGCTTTTCCTACATGGGTGTACCAAACAAGTATTGTATGTGGAAAAATGTGTAAGTGTGTCTCTTGGCATATACAGAGTAAAATGGACATGTGATAATCCTTCATGATGGGTGTACATTTTCCCTCCTACTCCAGAGAGTACCATTACAGGGAACACTCTCTATGAAGTGACCCTTTGGTGTTGTGGTATTGGCAGCTACTCTATCGGCTTTCTCAAATTTGTCTCTTCATAACTGTCTTTTGTAAACTGGTGAAACTGAGTGACTGTTATCTGTAATTAGCTTGTCAGCTATACTTACTCCTTAACCCTATTTGCATCCCTGAGAAAGGCATTCTCCTGCTAATTCTGCACATTAGTTTTGTGAGAAATTGTTTAAATTAAGTTGAATTTTGAAAGATTAGTGATCGTAGTGGAAGAGCTGACCTCTTGTTACAGGGGACTTTTCCACAACTTGCAGATCCTTAGCCTTAAAACTGGAAAAGGCTACAAAAGAGAGCTGCAGTGGTGATAAATGGGCATGAGAGGAGAAAAGACAGAGGGAACTGGCTATGAGAGAAGATTATAGGAGGCCACAACTGTCCTCAGCTTCATAAAATGATCCAGGGAGAACAAGCATTGGTTCATTTTGTTTTTGGAGGACAGAACTATGGGTTTAAAAGATAAAGATATTCATTTCGGATTAAGATTAGGAAACGTTTCCTACCTCCTCGGATCAGCCCCGTAATAGACTAGACTATCATGGGAGCTTGTGAAGTCTCCTTTGGATAATTTTGAGAAATAAGCACCTAGAGTGCTTCAGGATACTTTTGGATATTGACCCTCCTACATCTCAAGATGTCTTGTAGAATAATCAAAGTGGCAACGCAATTTCCTTTATCAGGATCATTTATCTGTGACCTGTTCTTGGATACTGTGGGGTTCTTAAAACGTAGTGGTTTTATAAGCTACTCCTCAAACTCAGTGCACTCACAAAACTCTCTCTTGCCCTCCACATAACATGTTTTCCCTTAAAGGAAATAAAATGAAGGATTTTATATCTAAAATACGATGCCATCTTGTTAAGCATTCAGGTTTTTATGTCAGCATATACTATCTGGTTTTGTGGGAAACCATCGTTACAAATGTAAATGTAAAGAAAGCTGTTCTGTGCTGAGTAAATTTTCTAGATCAGGTATGTGTGCTCTCCTCACGAGAGCTCTTCTCCCCCCCCTCCCCAAATTCAGGATAGGTGGGTGAAATAAAATTGCAAGCTATAACTAGATTTTGAGCTTTTTGCTTTTAATATATGTGTATGATCTAAACTGCAATAATGCCATAAGACATTTTATTACGTTAATAGCTGTGATCAATGAACTACTTCAATGGAATTTATACTAAACTAACAATACCATCCATTCAGGTGAACATATAATGGTTTGAAGTCGCGTGTGTATTTCAAAGTGTGAGCATTAACAGCTGCCAGATGCTAACTACATAATTTATTTCATCTTTCTAGTCGAAATCTTTTATCAACCTTGCCAAAATACCTGTTTGATCTGCCACTTAAAGTTTTGGTTGTCAGCAATAATAAGCTTGTGTCCATTCCTGAAGAAATTGGAAAGTCGAGAGACTTAATGGAATTGGTGAGTATCACTGCATAATCATTCTCTCCACTTAGCCTTTATAGCTAATTCTTTAACCCTCAATCAGTAGGAAGCCCAACAACAACCTATAGAAAGCTGTTAAAACGAACCCTTTCATATTTAAGAACGTAAGAGGAGCCATGCTGGATCAGACCAAGGGTCCATCAAGTCCAGCATTCTGTTCACACAGTTTCTGTTGAACAGGAACCCACAAGCAGGACATGAGTGCAATAGCACCCTCCCAACCATGTTCCCCAACATAAGATATTTAAGCATCCTATGACAGGGATGGGCAGATGTTAGGTTGGCTAGGTCTACTAGTTGCTCCCATTGAGGCACATCATGGTGTCCTCCGGGCTATCTGCTCTTCTGAACTAGGTCCCATTGGTGTGTTTTTAATGGCCTCCTATTTCCCTGTACCAGTTTTCTTTCTGGTTATTATCCCTCACTGAACCTTTCACTACTACTACTTCTACACAATTCTATTGTGGTTGGGTAGCAGCAGGCCTTGGGATTAGCTGGCAGCAGGTCTAAAGAGGAATAGGTGACATGAGCACTGGTGACTGAGATAAGCCACACTTACCGGTGGATAGAAGCTAGGTAAGGGTGTGTGGTGGTGGTGATGGTTCCAAATGGAGGAGGGAGAGGAAATAGAGCTTTTGGGGGGAAAGTAAAAGTATCTTTTATGCACCACTGAGCAGCTGTAGCCTGTCTCTCATGGAAGTGAGAGGGAAGGAGAATTTGGAAGAGGAAGAGAATGAGTTTTTGGTTGGGAGCAGCGAGTTGCTGCTGGCCGAGGGAGAGATTTGGGTGAGAGAGTGCTTGCCTTCAACAATAGATGTGTTCTGTTGTAGCAGAAAATTGGGTTTGAAAGAGAGGCTTTGTGTTTTGGTGCTCAGACTCTGTTCCTGCCATGTATTCAGCCACCATTTGGTGAGTGCCCTTGCGCCCCCAGCAGCCATTTGGTAACTGTGCCCATGACCGTTTCTCAAATTTTTTTAATGTGCCCACTGGCTCTATAAAAGCTAGAAATCCTTATATTATTTTTTTACCAGAACCCTGAGTTCCATCAGGTACTAAATAGTGGCTTGGGAATGGTTGAATTTATTGATTTGATTTGATTTTTACCCTCCCTTTCTATGAAGACAATTGGCATTCATGGTGAAGGACATTAAACTAAGGAACAGGATGTGTCTGAGTACAAGCTCAACCCAGGAATTGGTTTTGATTCCAGAACTTGAGTCATCTTTCTATTTCTTCTTCTTCTTCTTCTTCTTCTTCTTCTTCTTCTTCTTCTTCTTATTATTATTATTATTATTATTATTATTATTATTATTATAAAAAACCTGTTATAGTATTTTAAATCTTTGCACTGCTGCTAGGTTTTATTTTGGTATTTTTTATTTTATACTGTAGTAAACTTGCATATTATATTTTATTGTGTTACATTTTATGGTGTTGATTAGCATTGTGCTAAATTTTCCCTTCTATTTATTTTCAGACCTTCTTTAGGGAGTGGGGGAGGGAGCAGGGGCAAATAGAAATTGCACCTGAAAATTGTGGGAAGGGGAGAGAATTTCGGAGAAGTTTCTCCGGGTGCAGGAGTTCAGTGCTTACTGTAAGGAATGGCAGAGGTGTGTGGGTGTGTGGGTGTGCTCCCACCTTTACCATTTTATCCTGTTCTGTCTTTGCAACCTCTCCAGCTGCTTAAGCTCCTTGGAAAGCCCCTTGGAGGACTCAGCCAGGTTTTTCTCCTTTGGGGCTTTCCAATACTGAGTACCTTGTACTGAGTACACAGTTACAAGATGGGGGATACTTGGCTCAGCAATACTACAAACGAGAAGGATTTTGGAATTGTTGTAGATCATAAGCTGAATATGAGCCAACAGTGCGATATGGCTGCAAGAAAGGCAAATGCTATTTTGGGCTGCATTAATAGAAGTATAGCTTCCAAATCACGTGAGGTACTGGTTCCTCTCTATTCGGCCCTGGTCAGGCCTCATCTAGAGTATTGCGTCCAGTTCTGGGCTCCACAATTCAAGAAGGACGCAGACAAGATGGAGCGTGTTCAGAGGAGGGCAACCAGGATGATCAGGGGTCTGGAAACAAAGCCCTATGAAGAGAGACTGAAAGAACTGGGCATGTTTAGCCTGGAGAAGAGAAGATTGAGGGGAGACATGAGAGCACTCTTCAAATACTTCAAAGGTTGTCACACAGAGGAGGGCCAGGATCTCTTCTCGATCCTCCCAGAGTGCAGGACACGGAATAATGGGCTCAAGTTAAAGGAAGCCAGATTCCGGCTGGACATCAGGAAAAACTTCCTGACTGTTAGAGCAGTACAACAATAGAATCAGTTACCTAGGGAGGTTGTGGGCTCTCCCACACTAGAGGCCTTCAAGAGGCAGCTGGACAACCATCTGTCAGGGATGCTTTAGGATGGATTCCTACATTGAGCAGGGGGTTGGACTCGATGGCCTTGTAGGCCCCTTCCAACTCTGCTATTCTATGATTCTATGACCTGAAAGCTGAGAGAAGAGTTGTTGTTGCTATTAAAAATCCTTTTAACAACAACAAAGCAAAACCAAAAGTGCAATAATCCAATGCAGCTTTCAGGCCCTCAGTGGGCAACACCATTGGAAAGCCCCAAGGGAGGAAGGCCTGAGGAAGTCTTTCCAAGAAGCTCAAGCAGTTGGAGAAGCTGCAAAGATAGAATGGGGCTGCAGCAGTGGGGAGGGGAGCAGAGTTTGGCCTCTCAAAGACACACTGTTGTATCTAGTTGTGAATTTAAAAGCATGCGTGGCAGGTGGGAGGAGGCACCGCAAACGGATGCAGCCCATTTATGTGGGTTGTTTCCTTTTATGTGGAATTGGGTTGACTGCTTGAGACTGAGCTTAGGAATCACAATGGCCGCCAAAGGCCAGTGAGTCTGGCCTCCCACCCGAGGCGTGCTGTGAGTTCTGCCCAAGGCATGCTGGGAGTTGTAGATGAAAACTTAGTTTTTTATTAAATTCTTTAAAAATACTTAAACCCCCAAAATTCATGTTTTTAGATTTTTTTCTGATCCATGTACACAAAGTCCTGCCTGGGTAAACAGCATTAAACCATATGTCGAAGCGGGTAAACATTTAGGGACATACGTGACACACACATACTTTCTGCTTTATAGGTAGAGATTCCCACCTTTTTATTGCTGTTGTTAAACTATAAAAAATAAGACACCCTTTTGGATATAGCAGTAAATCCTGATCTACTTTCAACCCACCCTTGTTTATCATTTGAATAATGTTGTAGTGCATATTCATTCAATGATAGTGACATATAGGGCATTTGATTCATTCGTCCGATGTTTAAAAATGTTTGTTTTGGTTTAATGTTTGCTGGAAGTATCTTGAGATTAAAACAAAAATCTAACATATTTTGTGAATGTAGTGCTATTTGGGTTTTCTTCTATGGGTGGAATTTATCATGAAATCTAACTTGGATTATCGCTTGTACACATACTCAAGTCTCCCTATAAAAAATGCATTTGTGGATTTCATGTGCATTATTCATCATAAGGAAACCTCGCTTCTACAAGGAGCAGAACTTTTTAATTTGATTGACCACATATTTTTCAAAAGAGGGGAATCTTCTGAACTGTGAAGCCCTTGACAGTGATGTACTTTGCTGTCAAGATTCATAGGAACCTTGCAGACTTAGATGGAGACTTGCCCCAGCCTACTATATATCCATCTGCTGTCATCTCCCCTCTCTCACAGTGGCAGTGTGTTTCTATGTAAGGAGCATTCTGATCTCTCATCTCTATTCCAGTCTCAAATATATGTCTTGTTGAAAAGCAAAGACAAAAAGACATCTGTCCTATTTTAGGACACCATCTCCTTTTCCTTTTGGATTACAATCAGGGATGCTACAATCCACCTGAGCCTTCTGTTTAAAAGACAGGCTTTATAACTTGTCACAGCATGTCTGCTTGCTTCAGCCCATTGTCTTCCATAGCTGCTGCTTAATATTTCAGTTGAGCTGTTTGGCATTCTGACTCCTTGCCTCTTAACATAGGATATTAGCTGCAATGAGATCCAGGTCCTTCCCCAGCAAATAGGAAAACTGCAATCACTGAAAGAATTAAATTTAAGAAGAAATAATCTCCACATGCTACCTGATGGTGAGTTCATATCCCCCGCCTTCTTCCAGCTTCCTCATTGATTTATTTAAACAGTGCAAATCTTTTGTGATGTCTGAGTCTCATTTTTCTTTCTTTCTTACCCACTAACAGAATTAGGAGATCTTCCCTTGGTCAAGCTGGACTTCTCTTGTAATAAAATCACAGAGATACCAGTCTGTTACCGGAAGCTGCGTCAGTTGCAAGTAATAATTTTGGATAATAATCCAATGCAGATACCACCGGCACAGGTTTGATAAAATCTTTCCATTTTCTTCCATTTAGAAGTGGGGAGGGGTTTACGTGTTCACTCAGCCACCTGTGGAGTAAGGATATAGGCTGTTCTTGACTAAAATCTATTTATGGAAGTGCCTTTTGTGTTTGATTGCTTCTCAGTGTTAGTTTAATATGAATGTAGGAAAATGGCTGGAGGGCAGGCGTGTCCGCGTAATTTCAGAACGATCAACTGCTCATATTCTGGCATGGCTTTATTTATTTATTTATTTATTTATTTATTTATTACATTTTTATAGCGCCCAATAGCCGAAGCTCTCTTTGATTATTCTTTGATTATTCCCAAGTCACTAAAGATATAGGGGAAATAATAATAATAATAATAATAGTAGTAGTAGTAGTTACCCGCCTCTCCCTCTGGATCGAGGCGGGGTACAACACAAATGCAAACACCATAAAATACATATAACTAATTAAAACATTTGAAACTAATACATTACTAAAAGCAGCACATTATTAAAAAGGCATCTTAAAATTCAACTGGGTAGGCCTGCCGGAAGAGATCACGAAAACCTGCTCTCTGTTGCTGTTTAACGTTTTTGCCACATTCTTTAATTTAATTCTATACATCTAGAAAAGGCGAGCCTCGTGTGGCGCAGAGTGGTAAGCAGCAGTTACTGCAGCCAAAACTCTCCCCACGGCCTGAGTTCGAGCCCAGCGGAAGCTGGTTCTCAGGCAGCCGGCTCAGGTCGACTCAGCCTCCCATCCTTCCGAGGTTGGTAAAATGAGTACCCAGCTAGCTGGGGACAAGGTAACTGTGACTGGGGAAGGCAATGGCAAACCACCCCGCTACAAGTCTGCCAAGAAAACATCAGCGAAAGCAGGCGTTCCTCTAGGAGTCAGCAATGACTCAAGTGCTTGCATGAGAGGTTCCTTTCCTTTCCTTTCCTAGAAAAGGTGGGCAGCTACAGCTGTCACTGAAGTTGATGAATATGTTGGGTCCTGTTCAGTCTTACCATTTCTTTATACTGCAGGGGCAGCCCAAAAAGCAACATTGTGAGTTTGCCTAAACTAACTGCTGTCTTATGCATGACATATGGGTGAAGGTTAGGGAACAACGGATGAAAATGGCTCCAAAAGGTTTCTGGCTAAATTTGTGTTTCTCACATCTGTCTTTCAACAGATATGTTTAAAGGGCAAAGTACACATATTTAAATTCCTCAGCATTCAAGCATGCCTCAGAATGGATAAAAAGCCAGATTCCTTGGATCTGCCGTCCCTGGGTAAAAGAATCCCATCCCAGCCGCTCACTGACAGGTAAAGTTGCCATCACATTTCAGAATGTGCATATGAACATTTATAAATCATGCGAAGTTTTATTCTGAGTTCAGTTTTGTGGAAATAATTTCAACACTTGTATGTCAAGTTTATTGCAGGCTTAAGATGCTATCCTCCCAATTACCATTCTTGTGCAGGCCGCTTTCCTTTCCGTAGGGTGTGAGGTCACTCCCTTAGTAATCTAAGCATTATACCAATGATGTGCTCATTGAAAATATTCCATCTTGTGAGGAATTATCTGTCACCTAATTGCCTTTTAAACGCCTCCTGGCTACTCTTGCCACACTAATCCCTCCTCTACTTGCTCCCTTCCTCGTGTGTTGTGTATTTAATGGCCATAGATTAGCATTAGGGGAATGAGCTCTTTTGAGTCTTTAGTGCGAGCACTCCTCTTTTCCTCTGGTCCAGACGAGATTGGAAGTTTATGCTTTTTGGTTTAAACTAACCACAGTTTGCTGTTGCATCCAAACTGGAACAAACTGTTTAGTTTAAACCATAGTTTATTGAAACGAGTTGAGATCCGAAACCAAGAGTAGGAAGAGGCAGTGCTTTTGCCCAAGGCTTGAGCAGGCATATTTCTGTAATGCTAAACTGGTTTAGCATTGCACTCAAACCAAGCCAGTGGATGATCCATGATTCAAAACAACCTGAGACATTTTGCAGGAAGATGAGGCATGACTGCCAGCCTCTTCTACCTCTCTGTTCTATGTATATCCAATAGCATCTTAATGGGAGCTCCCTTTTTAGTACTAAAAATCTCTGCAAATAATGCATCTTCAAAAGAAGTATCTTGCTGTATAGGGGGACGGCGTTAAATCATTCAAAAACCTGAAATCTGCCTCACAGTATTTGTCACAATAAGGTTCTTCTTTATTGCAGTATGGAAGATTTTTATCCGAATAAAAACCACGGCCCAGACTCCGGCATTGGTAGTGATAATGGGGATAAAAGATTATCCACAACAGAAGTAAGTCTGCCCTTTTTAAATTGCTCAAAAGGAAAGAGGTAGAAGAGGCACATGGTTTTTTCTCTCCCTTTTTGTGCAGGTTCCTTTCCTTTTCTGTTTTGGGTGCTTACGTCGTCTGGGAAATCTTAGTTTGGCCACAGTACCTATTCCATCAAATACATTTTAAAAATTGCTTTGAAGTACAATAACAGCTTATATGCTTTGCTATATACTTTACCCTTAATAGCATTCTGAAGCATTGTTCTTACCATTCTTTGTTCAACCCGCAGAACAATCCATCTACTAGGTAACCTGACATTAAATCCATGCCTTACAAACTAGTTGGTGCTAAAATAAAATCACTCTGAAGTATTGCTTTTTGTGTGTTAGCAGAACTAGAACAGGCTGCAGGATTTCTGTCTATGCTTTTGGCATTAGGTAATTACGATATAAGTGAGTTTCTTAATTCATCTATTGGGTGATTCACAAAATGTAAAGTGAATCCTCTCCTTTCTCAGTGTATGGGAAATGCTCTACATAGAGGCTTGTCACAGCAAGAACTTTATTTTGCTGGTTTCTGTTGCTGATATTTCAGAAGATTATTTTAGCAGGACAAGTGGAATATGCAGGTTATGCTCTTAACTGCTTTTTTCAGCCATCTGATGATGACACAATCAGCCTTCACTCTCAGGTATCAGAATCAACAAGGGAGCAGACGCTCAGAAACGACAATCAGTTACTAGCAAACAAACACGAATTGCATAAAGGTACATCCTAATCTCTAGCTGTTGAGATAGCAAAAGAATGTTTTTTCTTTAGGGGTAAAGGCAAACAGTGGCTAGATTCAAAACAGAAGTGAATGCTTCCAGGCCTCTTGAGGCTGTGGCAGGGGGAAGGGGAAGTATGCGAGCCAAGCTCATTCTTGTGGTGCTAAACTATGGTTTAGCGCTGCCTGTTGAGACTAGCATTAGATACACCGCTGTGAGTGCCCAGTCGTTGTGCTGATCAGACATTTGGTGCCAGAGTAAAAGAGGATGGCTGCACAAGCTCTCTTTGGCTTTGCAACGTTTTGCCCTTGGGTTTTAGTCCTTCCTTGTGACAACCACAGGTTTGGCTGTTGTGGGAAGGAGGGAGTTGGGAGCATGGCTAAAACAAGAAGAATGTTTCTTGCTCAGAGCCTTGGGATTGGATGGGTTTCTAAACTTAATTAAAAATATATCATTTCTTCTCTGCTATCTTCGTTCCTGATAACTAGACCCAGAAGTGTGTGATTACCTTGATCCCTGCTCAGAGGATGTGGCTTCTTGTGACCAAGGAGATGTACAAACTGCGTCATCAATCTCTTATATTAAGGTAGTTACATCTCACATATATTAGCAATCTAGTCTTTCCAGTTGTAAAGTTCAGCCATGTGACCTCAGCATTCTTTCTTCCCACTCATCCCCTTTATATTCTTGATGTGTAAGGAACGAGGGAAGCAGATTGAGAAGTCTCAGAAAGCAGAGCAAAACGAAGACTGGGCAGATGAGAAGAGGTGGGTCCCCTGGCAATGCTACCTTGGGGTTCTGGGGTGGGAAATATGGGTGTCTGTTAGAGGAGGGTCTCTTAGTTCTTTTCCAGCTTCTGTGTTGTCCTTGCATGACCACGTCCCTTACAGAAGACAGAAATATTTGCGTTATTACTTTAGGGTTCAGAAAGAACATGTATTGGCAGAGGAAGATGATGAATTTAAGGAAGTAACTGACCTAAGGAAAATAGCTGCCCAGCTGCTGCAACAAGAACAGAAGAACAGGTATTTAGCCTATGGATCACAACAGTAGGTGAATCTTTGTATGTGTTCTCCCTGGCTGCATTTGGTGTAAAGACTCGTTTTAAAATTTTGGTAGTAAATGACTCGGAAGCTCACCCAAGAAATCAGATATTTGATATGGGCAAACATGCACAGACTTTCTTGGTTGTCCATATCTGACATTGGACTGTGATTTGTCCATGTATCACGGGTAAGTGCAAAGCCGAGGTTGACTTAAATGAATGGACTTAGAGTTTGGCTCAACATTAACTACCCTTTAAATATATCCGGATGTTTTGTAATTGACATAAGAATTAGCATTTGGAAAGGTACTGTACTAGAATCTGTTTGCAATGTGCCTTTTTCAAGTCTTATTTCTCAAAATCCTCCAATTCTTGCATTTTCAGAAAACTAAAAATAATAATGCAATCCACAGCTTGACCATTAAGCATGTTGTCTTTTAACCCTGTTAGAACTATCCTCTTACTACTTTCTGCCTACTATACTAATGACTTCACTGTCCTTTCCTGTCAACCTTTACTGCTTCCTACCTCCATATTTGGGTTTTGATGTACATGAAATACGAATTCAGACGGAGGCCATTAAGCTATAGAACTTCATTCAGTGAAAAGCTTTTCCAGAGGACAAAAGTCGCAGGACGTGCATCCAGGTATTTAGCGTTTATGGCGCATGAATTTCACATGACACCGTGACGGACAAAAAGGGGGTTCCTGCAGCAATTTTGCTATGCTGATGAAGAAGCATTTGAGGGAAGGGAATGAAAGAAAACTTATCCAGACTGGGAGGAGCTATGGAATGGGACAAGATAACCAACACCAAGGGAGGAGTCTGCTGACTATTTTATTTTTATCTTATCTAAAATATTTATATGCCACCTTTCATCAAAAAAGTGATTTCAGGGCGGTTCCCAATAATGCAACAATTGTTAAAAATATGCACTCATAAAATATATTGGATCTTAATTGCAAACCAGGAGAGAATTAGATACTTTCTTAATTGTTTCTTGAAAACAAAATTCCAAGCACTTCCAGAATTCTAATACAAATGTATTTTTGAGGATAGAGATTCCACACAGGAGGACAAGGTCTTTAAAAGCAGTCTTTGGTGAAAATGGAGGCCCTTCATATATAGACGTTGGTATCAAAATAAACTCTTGATACCAGGGAAACATTTTGAGGGCAGTGGTAGTGCGCCTGCATGCCCCCTTCATCCGTGGTTAAAATCGTAATTATGGAAATTCTTATGCCCAGTACAGGACTCGTAAACCGAATCTGTTTGGGCATATTTACACGTCAGATGCAAAAACAGACAGGGATTAGGAGTGCTCTACATCTTCTGTCTCTCAACTGCTAGGTCAAAGTGTTTCTACCATCTCCGCCCCCAGTATTCACAATAGGGCAGCATAGAGTTCAGATAATATTCTAGCGGTGGTGAACCCTACTAGCTTCCTATTTCTCCACATTCTCTTCTTCTGTCATGTTTCCTGTTCTAAATCTCTCCTCCTCACTGTCCCTGTCCCATCGAGTTTTGATATTTTCTATTCTCTACTATTTTCCTCGCTTGTCCTCTGACCAGACTGATAGTTTCACAGTGATTTTCACCTGCCTTCTCCTTTGGCCATCTAACTCCAGAGCAACAGGCTCAAAATAGGAGATAGTATGAGAGCATACTATTCCCCCCACCCCCCACCCGAAACCCTTAGCATAGAGAGAGCGCAGGAATTAGGTAGATAAGACTGCAGAAACTTTGGTCAAGGTTTCAGTAAAAATAAGACTAAGGCCTTAGCTAGACCTAAGGTTTATCGCGGGGTTGTCCCGGGGTCGTCCCTGCCTGCTCCCGGGATCCCCTGTGTGTCATTTACATGAACAGGGATGACCCCGGGACGATCCCGGGATAAACCTTAGGTCTAGCTAAGGCCTTTGAAACTATTCAAATGCAGTTAAAGTGAGCCATTTCTACATGCAGGGCGTTTGCTTACAAGTGTGCATTTGTGTGCTTGGTTTCAGACTTTTGAATCACACTACCTCTGCAAGCACAAGAAACAGACCAAAACAGGCTGTGGAAACCGAAAAAAGGTATTGTGCTTTCTTTTATGTTAAATTAATTTGGGTGAACTCTCTTGGGTCATAGCTTGGGTGGGTGTCTTGGGGCGGGGAATAAAGGCTGTCTGGCAAGTAAATCATTCCTGAAAGCTCCATGTTACCTTCAGATAGCGGGAATTGATTCTAAAATTGATCTTTGCTTGAAGTGCTCTTGATCATGGCTATTTTTGAGATGCTTTAAGAAATGGGCCTTCAAAATGCATGTTGACAACCTTCCATAGATAACATGCTAGGAAGCTGCTTTATAGTGGGTCGGGCCATTGGTCTATGTAGCCCAGTATTGTCAACACTGACTAGCAGCGGCTCCCCAGGGTTTCAGCCAGGAATGTTTCCAGCCCTACCTGGAGATGCTGCCGGGGATTGAACCTGGGAGCTTCTGCATGCAAAGCACTTACTCTACCACTGAGCCACGGACCCTCCAAAATGTTGAATTATGCCATGGCACCATTTTTCTCGTCAGTGTGTTAGCTGAATTCCTGCTTACATCATGGTTAAACAGGTAGCTAAAAAGCTGTGTTCTGTTTTTGAGTACTTGAGAAAACAATTCGTCTTGGTGTTATGTTTTCAGAGGTCTTTAGCAGAGCTGATTATTCATTACAATTAACACTTCTGTGTTCTGCCAAGGATACATTTCCAGGAATTTAGATGTCCAAAAGACAAGTGGGGATATAAAAATATAATCCTGTTGAATGTACTTTGGGAGTACATTACCTGAATTCCTTAATAGAGGCTCTAGCTGACTGCAGTCTGTAATTTTTTTAAAAAGCCCAACTTTTCTTTGCTGTAAACCTGAGGTGGGCAACTTGCCCACCACTAGGGCTACACACGGCCCTCTACCTAATTTCAAAAGCCCTTTATAAATGATCTGTTGAGACCTCTGGCAAGACCTGTCTGACCCAGGGTTCAGCGTGTTGTGTGAATCCAGCCTATGTGTCTGATTGTAACCTGCCTGCCTCAATTGTAGATACCAGTCTAAAAGAGGAAGCTATCCAGTCTAATAAACAATGTATGTTTTCATATAGCCTTTCAGCAGATGAAGCCAACTCTCCATCGTCCCTCTACAGCTGGCAGGTAATGCAGAGATAAACAAGTTTCAAACATACCTCTCTGGGCAGCTGTGATCAGTTTGATTGTTCGTTATTAACTGGCTGGCAGGGTTGTTATATCTATACTTGCTGTCTTATTGTGCCAAATGAAATTGTGTTTAAGAGAAATGATTCATTCTTGCATTTACTTAATCTTCTGATGCATTGCAGGTGTTCCTTCCATTGCATTTTTCATTACCCTAGCCTTGATAGCAGATGAACTGCTTCTTTTTCAAACTGTAGAGAGATCAAACATTTGTGTGGGCTTTCTTTTCACCCAACTGCAATAGCTATTGCCTGTGCTGTGCTGTGTAAACCTTGTATTTGTATTGGTTTGCTTTAATTGTGACAAGGAGTCTGTTTACCAAGCTGAAGTCCTGATCTGATCTTTGTTTTGTGAGTACATTGAGTTCTAGAAAGCTTGATTTAAAAAATGAGGAGCTGTTGTGGTGGCAAATTTAGCCACATGTAGTATACAAGATCTACATGAGAATTGACTGCTCTGTCTATGAATGCAAATATCTAGGAACAAAACTGAGCCTGGCAAGATTGTTTCCTTCCGAAATTGCTGTTCTTAAATTGTCCTTTGTTGCAAACCAAAATGTCATGACAGTTCTCGTCACCTGCAAGCCGTTTGAGTGCCTTGCTCCATCAATCAGGGAATTTTCCCACTCTTGCAAAACTATCTCCCCTATGATGTGGAAAAACAAACAAGCAGATGCACATGGGGAGCCTGGGCTTTCTATTCCCATGGAAACATGAAACAATTTTAAGACTCGCCATGTGGCAGTCTAGTTGGCCTCATTTGGACGTAACACTAAACTACTGCTTAGCATTTGTGAACCTGGTTAAGGCTCTGACTCATGGCCTCCCCTTTCTAGCATGGCCGCAAAGAGACTGGAAGCTTTCACTTCTGTTTTCAGTTAACCACACTCTAGTGCAGTGTCTCTCAACCTTTTTTGCTCCATTCCCCCCTTTCACCATTGTTCAGAATATAATCTAACTCAAAAGGTGCATTCCAAATAATATGCATATAATATTGAAAATCTTTTTTTTCTATATTAGTCCCATTTAAAGGGGCAACGCAAAGCATGGCCCCTTTTACATTCTCAGCTCCCATGCTTTGCGTTGCCCCTTTAAATGGGAAGCTTGAAACTTCTAGGATTGCGTGGGAGGGAGGGAGGGAAAAGAGAGCAAAGGCCTGGCTTTTGCAGACGACATGACAATTTTCTGGGACGTTTTTAATATGTGTAGGAAGACATAATCTACAGGACATCATACTTTGCTGAATAGTGGTCCCAATTGCCCCCCCCCCCCCCGGAACCCTAAAATTCCCCCCTGGTTGAGAACCCATGCTCTAGTGTTAATGTCCAAACCCTAAACTAGTTAATCTTAACTCTGGTTTATTGAAGCAACCCAGCATCAGAAAGCATGGTTTGAAGTTGGCTTGCTTCAGAAGACCATAGTTAAGACTAACCAGTTTGTCTATGTCCAGACATAACACTAAAGAAAAACAAAATCTTCTGATCTCCTCATGAACACATTGGACAATGAGCAAGGCTTGCCTGGGGCCACTCACATAATGCTTAACAATAGTCTAGCTTTATGTCCGAACCAGGCCATTGTGTTCCATCAGTCCTCAGATATTTTTTTCTCTCCGCTACATTCGCTGTGTCCAGTTTGCATGACCACTTAAATGGGGGGAAAAACATTAACAACAATGTACTCTAAATGGGAGTATTAGTGGCTTTTTCATATTTTAGTGGGCATTTTTATGCTTATATATACACTTTTAGATATAATACCATATTTTAACAATAACCAAAAGGTTCCTAATATAATCTAAGTTCTTGATTGGAAATGTAAGGCCTCGGAGAGAAGGGAAAGTGGTGATTCTGCAGACGGGTGAAAAAGCCCATCTAGCAAAAATGCAGATTGCCTCTGCGCTCCTCCAGGTCTGCATAGGATGTCCGTCAGACTCCGAGACCCTTTAAGATCACACCCTTGCTATCTCATAAATCTGAAGTAATGTGCAGATAAATTTAGGCAGGCACAGTATTAGGCAGCCTTCACACAGCTTTTCCCTGATCTTCAGCGCTTTGGGCTTAGAACAGATCCTACTTATTGGCATCAGGGCTGGTTCATACAGAGGGCTCTAAGGATGTCGATATACACAATGAAATCTTAACTGCTGGCTCTTACCAGAAGATTGCAGTGTTGACTCCTTGGCTTTGAAAAACAACCTCTTTCTCCCCATAGTCCATAGAAAATGAGAAAGACCATCCAGATGAGCAACACTGGCCAGACATCCAGCCGGTTATCTGGCAGAATGAGGATAGGAGACGGAGTAGTAAGCAAATGAAAAGAGAGTATTTCAAGGTATGTCACTACTATATGAATTGGGTTTAATGTTCGATTTGATTACTGGCCTAAACATCTAATAAAATAAATATTTCCTTGTTTTGTTTTGTATTAAATAAAGCACCAGTTGAGGTATATAGCTGACCATGCCTTCTAAATGTCAATGAGCAAAGAACTGTAAAATGGGAATTTCTGCCCTCACCAGCAAGCTGCTGCTGGTGAATGACAGCTCAGTTACATTGTTAAATGTTTATACTATGCATTTCAGATAACTTACTTCGAAATAAATAGTATGCTGAAATACTAAGCTAGAACATCTACATGGCCTTGTTCATATGCTTACTCTGTTGAAGGCTGTCTTAAATAAGAACCCCATGAATTGATATACATCTAGCTTTCATGTTTGGGGGAATATGCATTTGGAGGTTGTGTATTCCTGTCTTGACAGTATTCCAATTGCCCATGGAGATCCTAGATCCATGGAAGAGCAAGTCAGTGTTTCTCACCCTTGATTTCCTTATCTATATAAAATCAGAATAAAGACCACATTATGAGGAGGATTAAAGAGCACTTTAGATTGTAAAGTGCTACATGATTGATCTAGCTGTGCATGCAGAAAGAAAATCCGTTAAGCGAACAAATACTTCTCCCAGTCTTCATCCTCTAAATTAGGATTTGATATAATTTAAAGAACTGCTCTGAAAAAATTGTACTTTTTCCTAGATAGCCACTTTCTCATGTGCGCACACTTTCAATATAAAAATGACTACTTTTAAAAATTGGTTAAGTTCAATGCTAATTCAGTAACACTTTCCCTTGTAGTCTGAACAAACTACACAGGTAAGCTTAAAGTGACTGATCTTAACTGCAGGCAATCACTGATGCTTTAAAAAGGTGATGAAAATTCTTGGAGAGAAGAATTGTAGAAGAAGCTGAGACAAGCCTGATGCTGAAAAGTGGGGGTGCACAACCTGTGGTCTCTAAGTGGCCCTCTGAGGCCTTAATTATGGCCTTTCATCATCTGGCGATCCTGAGACAGGTCGTTGTTTCCTCAATGGTAGCAGGATTACTAGAGTGTGTGTGTGTGTGTGTGTGTGCTCGTGTGCGTGTGCGTGTGCGTGTATGCACATGGGCCTCTTGCTTAGAAGAGAGCTAGAACTGTGTGTGAGATTTCTGGGATGGAGTGGTTTGAATACAAAAAACCAGTTTAGGATTGTAATAAAAGGCTCATCATACAACAAAGAACAATATCAGCACAACAATATTAACTACAAGAGCTTGTGCATGCATAAATTCAAAAACTTGAAACATTTAACATTGTTCTAAATGAGGCTTCTAAACAGAGTCAAGTTCATTTGCTAGTTCTCAATGATAATAACAAGCTTACCAAGTTGATTCTACAGGCAATACTTGGGGAAACTGATCCCAAAGGAAAGCTCCCACTGTTGCATGCTTTGAGTATCTCGTATATACTTATTGGATGCTATGTAATAGGGGTGTGCACGGACCCCCCGCTCCGCCCCGCGGGCCGATCCGAAAATTTCGGGTCGGGCCGCTCTGCCCATACTCCGCTCCTCTTTGCCGCGGAGCTCGGGCTCCGAATCGGAGCTCCGCAGTGGAGGGGAGTGGCGCCAGGTAAGGCCGGGAGAGGAGGGCGGGAGGTTTACCGGGCCCTGCCGCCCTCGCCGCCCGTGCGGCGACGGCGGCAGAGCCCAGTAAGGGACCAAGGGGGAGGGGGGCCTTACCTGCCTCCGTCCGCGGTCCGTCGGCGTCTTCAATTGAGCCCGCGGTTCAACCAGGAAGTCTGGGCCGCGGCCCAGACTTCCTGGTTGAACCGCGGGCTCAATTGAAGACGCCGACGGACCGCGGACGGAGGCAGGTAAGGGAGAGGAGGGCGGGGGGGGGGGTTACAGGGCCCTGCCGCTGTTGCCGCATGGGCGACAGCGGCAGTGCCCAGTAAACCCCATTTACCTTTCCGGCGGAGCTCCGGATCGAGGCGAAGGATCCGCCTTCACCTCAATCCTCTTCGCCACGCTCCGCCGGCCCCTCAATCCTCTTTGCCTCCGCCTTAAGGGCAGGCGAAGCCCCCCGCTCCGCTTCTAATTCGCCGGTCCGATTAGAAGCGGAGCACATCCCTACTATGTAATATGTTCAAACTGTTTTTACTACTATTTTTGTTTCTTATCTAAGAATTCTTTGATGTCACCTTGCCTTGTGAGCTTGTTTTTGTATTTCATATCTGTTGTATTTACGACCTGGATTACAGTTTCTGGTCACTTATCTGATGGTCCTTCTGGCCTCATTATCTAGCTAACTGTTTTATGGAACGCGGTAAAGCAGCAGTTTCTGCAGCTGAAACTCTCCCCACGGCCTGAGTTCGATCACAGCGGAAGCTGGTTTCAGGCAGCCGGCTTGGGTCAACTCAGCCTTCCATCCTCCCGAGGTTGGTAAAATGAGTACCCAATTAGCTGGGGGAAAGGTAATAACGGCCGGGGAAGGCAACGGCAAACCACCCCGCTATAAGGCCTGCCAAGAAAATGTCAGCGAAAGCTGGCGTCCCTCCAAGAGTCAGTAATGACTCAGTGCTTGCACGAGAGATTCCTTTCCTTTCCTTTAACGATGTTAAGTGGAAGACATAACTATAAATATAACATTGGTATCTCCTTATCTAGATTCTTTCCTTATCAGTAAAAGGTGCCAATCTCTGGTGGTGTGGCATTGCTGCTTCTCATCTGGCAAAGCCTCAGAGAGGAGACACCTTTATTACTCACGGGTCAGAAGGCCAAAGAGTCTTGCATTATCCATTGAAATCTTATTTTTAATTCCAGAATCCTCTTGGAGGCATTTGATTATAGAATCTCCTAATTAGGCAGCACAGTTAAAATGATGCAAATATGAAAGATTTGCCTCCTCTGCCACACAATGTAGCAGGAAAAGAGCTAGAAGTTGCTTTGTTGAATTTGAAGAAAGATCCACCCAGTCTAGCAGCCTGCCCCCCCCCCCCATAGTGGCTAGCCAGATGTTCCTCAGAGTTCACAAGCAAGGCCTGATGGAAGCATGTCATTCTGTTCCTGACAACTAGTAATAAAAAGACTACTGCCCCATATATGGAGTTTCTGTATGTTTTTAGCATTAACTAATAACTGTTCACCCAACTGTCTTCCATAAAAGTATCCAGTCCTTTTCAAAAATCACTTTGTCATGACCTACTGCCAACCCCATATACTAGATCAGACATTCAGAATGTTTGCTTAACCACACCTAGACACGTCTCTTATTCCTATATTGGTCTGGCCTTTTGTAGACAGCATGCTTATTGATTCAAACCTCTGGCATTTCCCAGACTATTTAAATGCATACAATTATACTGAGGATGGGATATGGGTAATTACCTTGACATGATTGATATCGCCTAACCTAATCAGTGATTATTTCTGACCGCTGAAGATTGTCCAGATCTTTCAGATACTGGCGTTCCTCTTTGACCTTTTTAAATTTTGGCTTAATTTTAAAAGTAAGAACTTGCCACGAGGTGGCACTGTCTGCCTGCTTTCTGAGTCTACAAGACTTTCTTTGGCACCTACTGAACATAATTGCAGTGTCTGTGCTAAACTTCAAATTGAACTGAAAAGTTAAATGTCCTCCATTATGAAACTGGCATCGTTGGATGTTTAAGTCATGATACGTAAATCTACAAAAAGGATGTAAGATGAAAGCAATAAAACATCACACATTCAAAGCAGACTACAAATTTATTTATGCATTTATTTATTACATTTTTATACCACCCAATAGCCGAAGCTCTCTGGGCGGTTCACAAAAATTGAAACCACAATAAAACAACCAACAGGTTAAAAGCACAATTACAAAATACAGTATATAAAAAGCACAACCAGGATAAAACCACGCAGCAAAATTGATATAATTTATTTATTTATTTATTTAATTACATTTATATACCGCCCCACAGCCGAAGCTCTCTGGGCGGTTTACAACATTTAAAAATAGTAAACATTAAAAGTATATAAGATTAAAATACAGAGTTAAAACAGTAAAATTTAAATTTAAGTTAAAATTAAGTGTTAAAATACTGAGAGAATAAAAAGGTCTTCAGCTGGCAACGAAAGCAGTACAGTGTAGGCGCCAGGCGGACCTCTCTGGGGAGCTCGTTCCACAACCAGGGTGCCACAGCGGAGAAAGCCCTCCTCCTAGTAGCCACCTGCCTCACTTCCTTTGGCAGGGGCTCACAGAGAAGGGCCCCTGTAGATGATCTTAAGGTCCGGGCAGGTACATATGGGAGGAGGCGTTCCTTCAAATAACCTGGCCCCAAACCGTTTAGGGCTTTAAATGTCAATACCAGCACTTTGAATCTGGCCCGGAGCTGGACTGGCAGCCAATGAAGCTGGAAAAGGACTGGTGTAATGTGATCTCGCCGGCCAGTCCCTGTTAGTAAACGGGCTGCCCTGTTTTGTACCAGCTGAAGCTTCCGGACCGTTTTCAAAGGCAGCCCCACGTATAACGCATTGCAGTAATCCAAGCGAGTAATCCAGTAATCCAAATGACACTAACTGATAGCAGCTGTCCTGAATTGCAAGCAGGGTTCTGTCCATTAGGGCTTACTTCCATATAGGTCTGTGTAGGATTCCAGCCTTACAATAGAATACTTCTCCAGGCATCTGCTTTTCTATGGGGAATGATTTATTTATTTTTCTGAAGAGAGAAGCATTCATTCATCTGTGTCCCACCCACAGTATGAAGTGCTCTGTGCCAGGCACAGGTTTGCCACCTCAGTGAGAACTTAACCCGTCATCTGCTACATACAGTCGTGTGAAAAAGGAAGTACACCCTCTTGGAATTGTATGATTTTACATATCAGGACATAATAACAATCATCTGTTCCTTAGCAGGTCTAAAAATTAGGTAAATACAACCTCAGATGAACAACAACACGTGACATATTACACCGTGTCATGATTTATTTAACAGAAATAAAGCCAAAATGGAGAAGCCATGTGTGAAAAAGTAAGTACACCTTATGACTCAATAGCTTGTAGAACCACCTTTAGCAGCAATAACTTGAAGTAATCGTTTTCTGTATGACTTTATCAGTCTGTCACATCGTTGTGGAGGAATTTTGGCCCACTCTTCTTTACAACGTTGCTTCAGTTCATTGAGGTTTGAGGGCATTTGTTTATGCACAGCTCTCTTAAGGTCTCACCACTGCATTTCAATCGGGTTGAGGTCTGGACTTTGACTGGGCCATTGCAACACCTTGATTCTTTTCTTTTTCAGCCATTCTGTTGTAGATTTGCTGGTGTGCTTGGGATCATTGTCCTGTTGCATGACCCAATTTCGTCCAAGCATTAGCTGTCAGACAGATGGCCTCACATTTGACTCTAGAATACTTTGGTATACAGAGGAGTTCATGGTCGTCTCAATGACTGCAAGGTTCCCAGGTCCTGTGGCTGCAAGACAAGCCCAAATCATCATCCCTCCACCACCATGCTTGACAGTTGGTATGAGGTGTTTGTGCTGATATGCTGTGTTTGGTTTTCGCCAAACGTGGCGCTGTGCATTATGGCCAAACATCTCCACTTCGGTCTCGTCTGTCCAAAGGACATTGTTCCAGAAGTCTTGTGGTTTGTTCAGATGCAACTTTGCAAACCTAAGCCGTGCTGCCACGTTCTTTTTAGAGAGAAGAGGCTTTCTCCTGGCAACCCTTCCAAACAAACCATACTTGTTCAGTCTTTTTCTAATTGTACTGTCATGAACTTTAACATTTAACATGCTCACTGAGGCCTGTAGAGTCTGAGATGTAACTCTTGGGTTTTTTGCAATTTCTCTGAGCATTGCACGGTCTGACCTTGGGGTGATTTTGCTGGGACGTCCTCTCCTGGGAAGATTGGCAACAGTCTTGAATGTTTTCCACTTTTGAATCATCTTGCTCACTGTAGAATGACGGACTTAAAATTGTTTGGAAATGGCCTTATAACCCTTCCCCGATTGATGGGCAGCAGCAATTGCTCCTCTAAGATCATTGCTGATGTCTTTCCTCCTTGGCATTGTGTTAACACACACCTGAATGCTTCAGACCAGCAAACTGAAAAAACTTTGGCTTTTATAGAGGTGGTCATACTTGCTGATGATCAATTAATCACGGGCATTTGATTAGCAGCACCTGTCTGCTACTTAGCATCTTAATTCCTATGGAAGCAGTAAGGGTGTACTTACTTTTTCACACATGGCTTCTCCATTTTGGCCTTATTTCTGTTAAATAAATCATGACACAGTGTAATATGTCATGTGTTGTTGTTCATCTAAGGTTGTATTTACCTAATTTTTAGACCTGCTAAGGAATAAATGATTGTTATTATGTCCTGATATGTAAAATCATACAATTCCAAGAGGGTGTACTTCCTTTTTCACACGACTGTACGTATAGGTCCCTAAGTCACATCTTACAACACCAAAGAGAAGCAACCAGTGATGTCAGTTTCGCCACTGTAAAATGTCCACATGACTCCATCCTCTGTATTTTTTTTCAAGGAAGACGAAGTGACACAGTAGGGAGGTTTGGTCATGGGCTATGGCTTCAGACAGAAATCAAAAAAGCCCAGCCTAGTTTAGAGACAGCTTCTGACTGCTTTGTATAATTGTAATGCTGTACAATTTGTTGAAACAATTTTTTTTTACTTCTACTAAAGGAGTTTCCTCCAACTATTCAAAGGAGTGCTAGTTTAAAAGTTGATGTATTATTCTTACCCTTGGTACTTGGTAAATATTTCAGTTGTCAAAACACCATTCTCAATGGTGTTTTGACAACCGGTTGGTTATTCAGAATGGTGTTTTGACAAACAAAAAGTTTACCAAGTAACAATTTTTTAACCTAGCACAGACATCTGGATTGGGGAAGAGTTTGTTTTCATTACACGTTTGAATGGTCGAAGGAAATTTCCTTTGATGGGACGATCTATGTGGCTTCCTAGGAGAATGCACATGTCTTCACTGAGTTACCAATTTATTAAACCCTTTTTCCTTTTCAGTACAAGTCTTCTCGGAAGAGTTCAAGTGGAAATGAAAATGATGAGGTGAGTTAGGATTTTAATAGGGGAAAAAATACGACAAAATGAAACATATATTGATCTAATTGATGGGTTAGACTAAATGACTGGGTTCACACAACAAAAGAACCCATTATGGCTTATTTTCCGAAACAACCAATGATGGATTAGTGTATTGTCTGTGGGTTGTCCCCACCACCACCGTAGAATCCTGTCTGCCCAATAGGCAGTTTTGCTGAGTTACAGTTACAGCACTAAATAAACTGCAAGTGTTAAAGTGATGTACTGTTCTACTCATAGTAGGATCAAAGTTCAGATACTTTCCAGATCCCCCATTTTAATATCGCTGAGCATGTACCTGTCTAGCTTTTTTGTTTATGTACACACAATTAGTCATGTTGACTTATTTATTATGTTTTTAATCCACACAGTGTCCAATGTTTTATGAAAAGAATACATTTGTTTGTATGCCTTTTCATAATCTCATGCCAAACTTTTCTGTTAAAAGCATACTTCCATCTTATAATTCCATCTTTTTGGTTTCTTTTTAGCAAGACAGTGATAATACTAATGTGTCACCACAGTCTCCTGTGTCATCCGAGGTACTAGTCTGTGTGTGTGTGTGTGTGTGAGTGTGTGTGTCCGTGTCCTCTCTACCTGCTAATATGTGGATCTCAACTGAACATGTCATTCTTTGTGAATTTGGAGGAGACTGCACAGTAAGAATTCTCTTGAAGAATTATCCGGAGTATATTATATACTAGCTGCAGTGAATATCAGAAAGAAGCAGAAAAAAAAATTTCAGGCTTCTAACTTCTTAAGTTGCCTCCTTTTTTCCTTGTTAAAAAAAATGTTATTGAATAATTTTTTGAAGAGGAAATGTTTAAAGGATATCCATTTTTCTTTTCTCCTAAAGCTGTGTGTTATTGGCACATAATTTGGCCCTAGCTAAACTGGTCTAAAAATTTCATAAGCTGTTGCAGCCGTCCCTTTTAGATAAGATGTTTTCCCTGGGCAGTTCTTCTGTGCAACTTTGGGTTCATTTCCTTGGGGCTGCCCAGACAGGTGAACTTGCATCCAAGCTGCCAGAAGGGAGAAATGAGTGAGCAGTTGTGCTTTCTTATGTTCCCGAACATTATTTATTTTTATTTATTTATCATATTTATACCCCGCTCCTCAGCCAAAAAAGGCTCTCAGAGCGGCTTATACTTAGCAAAAAAGACAGTCCCTGCCCTCAGGTTTACAGTCTAATAAAGACATGACACACAAGGAAAAGGAGGAGGGAGGAGGGAGTGGGGGAGGAGAGAGAGAGAGTCCAACAGGAGCAGACCATGATGTTTCTTCTGCCTGCTCCTGTCCCCTTGCTCTTTCTTCTTCCCCACAGGGCCAAGATGACAGTTATATTCTACCATCTAAGTTTAAAAAACACACACACCACAAAGCACATTAACCTTTTAATCTCAGGGAACAGGTACTTACCACATGAAAACAAATCCTGAGTGCCTTTTCAGTTGTAATGAGTAGCCTTCTAATATCCCACCTTCTTTCTCCCTCCCCCACCCCCCAGGATTATGAAAGGGCAGATGGCAATTCTCATGGTCCTTTTGGACTGAAGCCCAGATCAGGTGAGGTTCCAGTCCACGTGCTGAACTTCTGAGGGTTTCAGGGAAAACAGATGTTTTAAAAGTAGGATGTGTTGGAAGGGTAGAATTGCTATCATCAAAGGGAAACAATTTCTTGCTGTAGATTTCTTGCAAAGTGTAGGATAAACACATACCAGCGCAGCCTTATATGCTAAGATTTTCAAAAACTGGTAAGAGTCCTTCACAAACTATCTTAAGAGAATTAAGTAGCCACTGCACTAAATCCTCCATTTTATTATAGTCAGTAGCATATAAATGCCGCAAATAAAATAGTTCATATTCTTATTTGGACCAGCTGTTCTCCTCCTGATCAGAATAATTTTACTTCTCCACACTGCTGGTTCTGTATGCTAAATCGGATTATAAGTTATTTTGAAATATTTGTTGCATTTATATTATTGCTGTTAGTCTCATTGGGTAGATAGGTGGGCACAAATTAGATCCCCAGATGTTTTGGACTTCCAACTCCCAGCATTCCTGACCATTGGCCAAGCTGGCAAAGGCTTCTGGGAGTTGAAGTCCAACACATCTGGAGATATACCTTCTGTCGACTCATGTCCCTGGGTACCATTTGTTGGGAGTGGTAGGATGTATGTTTAATGAATATACGTAAATAACGCAGTAAGACACCTGCTTCCTTTGCTTTACGCAAATTCAGAATGTTCTGTGTGCGACATCCAGTTCTGAAGCTCTGGGAAAAAAACAGCTTACTGACTCTAACGTGACATGGGAACAGTTTTGCGTCGACTGAACTTAGCTTTAACACAAATGCCTTTTTGTTTTGCCAGTAGAAACGCTTGTAAACTGTACTTTAAAATCAACCACAACCTTTCAAATGCCCTTTTCCCCAATTTTCAGCTTTTAGTCGTTCTCGTCAGGACTACAGCACTGTAGACCCTGGATTCACAATGAGGAGGAAAATGGAGCACTTAAGGGAAGAACGAGAGCAAATAAAGCAGCTACGCAGTGTAAGTTCCTTCTATCTGAAAATGGATCCAGGTAAAGCTGCCGTTGTTGGCAGATGAAAATGTGCGGCCAGTGGCCCATCTCCATAGGTTTAGTTAAGATATACGCGCCAAAAATGTAAATCTACTTTAAATCTGCTCTGACAATGAATATTATCTTGGTTGTGTACTCTTATTTGCAATAGAATCTTGAGTTGCGGTTGAAAGTCAGTTTGCCAGATGACATTGGAGCAGCTTTAATGGATGGGGTGGTTCTGTGCCATTTAGCCAATCATATAAGACCTCGATCTGTTGCCAGTATTCATGTCCCATCACCAGCTGTGGTGAGTAAACAATCTATTCAAGTCTAATAAGCCACATGCTTGTTACCAAAAAAAAAAAATTCCCCAGGTCCCTTCCTGGTGCATTAGATAAACCTCCCATAATCCTATGATTTATGGTTACAGCCATATTAATTGATACTTTCAAGGAGTATTTCGCCTCTCCTGGCTCAGTGACAGAGCTTCTGCTGTTGTAAACGTATACCGTAAGTTTCAAGTTGACAACCTGTATATCTCTCTTTAACAGCCTAAACTCAGTATGGCAAAGTGCCGAAGAAACGTTGAAAACTTCCTTGACGCTTGTAAAAAACTGGGTGTCCCACAGGTAAAATGCTGAAATGCCTTTCTAATTGCGATGACCAGTTAGGTCAGCATAACTAGTGCAGATCAATGAAGAAACTTTTTAGCAGCAGCATAGCTCTTCGGTTTGGAGGAGGAGGAGGAGGAGGAGGAGGAGGAATTGCATTTATCTCCACCCAAAATCTCTCTGGGCAGTTTACAAAGATTAAAAACACAGAACATTAAAAACAAATATACACAATTTTAAAGCATAAAAACAGATTACATGCAATATCTATCTATTCTGGGTCAGTTAAAAAACTCAACATATGCGGTTAAATGCCTGGGAGAAGAGAAAAGTCTTGACCTGGAATCGAAAAGATAACAATGTTGGCGCCAGGCGAGCCTCGTCAGGGAGATTGTTCCATACTTGGGGGGCCAACACTGAAAAGGCCCTCTCCCTTGTTGCTGTCCTCCGAGCTTCCGTCAGAGTAGGCACCCCAGAGGAGGACCTTAGATGTTGAGAGTAGTGTACGGGTAGGTTCATGTTGGGAGAGGCGTTCCGTCAGGTAGTATAGCTCCAAGCCGTGTAAGGCTTTATAGGTTAAAACCAGCACCTTGAATCAGGCTTGGAAATGTACAGGCAGCCAATGCAAGTGGGCCACAATCAGTCTTATATGTTCAAACATTCTGGTTCCGGTTATCAATCTGGCCGCTGCATTTCGATGGAGGGGAATGGAATAAGCCTGCTCAAATGAAGATGCAACCCTTATGGCTGTTACCCAAGATAAGCTGGGTGAGCTGCTTTACAATTCTAGAACCTACAATATGGTGGAGATGGACTTTCCCCTATCCTTAAGGAGGAAAGCGAAATAGCTTTTTTACCCGTGTCATGCGCTTCCAGGGAATTCAGACTGCTGCAGCCTCCTGGATGATGGATGGATGCTGATTCTCCCCACCCTCTCCCACTTCATTGGGAAAGGGGGATTTGTGTATCTGTCAGAAAATAGGAACATACTGCAATTTCCCATCACAGGGTGAAGCCAAATAAAGCTGCTGATGTATCCCTCCATTAGACTTGTTGTGACTGGCCAAAATGGCTCATGGGAGTTGTTGAGCAAAACCATGAAGCTATCGCTTCGCTTCCCTTCTTTCCCCATAACACCTGGGAATCTAGTGGAAAACCGGGCTGTCTGGGATTCAAACAGCTCGGCAATTAGTTCATGTCCAAGTGAGCTTTGAGATTGCATATTAAAACACTACCCCTGTATGTTCAAAGCTACTTTTAAAACTGTGAAGGCCTTCAAAAGCCAGATGTGATTTTGGGTGGAGATAATCTGGTACACACACGCACACGCACACACAAGTTTACAATTGGCACTTGGCTTGGCATGCATAAGTCCTTGCTTCATTTCATCTAGCCCTTTGGAGCCTAGGCATTGTCTTGAAACACTTCTTACGTTAAATCTATACTTTGCTTTATTAATTTGGATTGGGGAGGGGTGAGAAATAGCTCCCTGTCACCAAAATATGAATGAATCTAATCTCGGGAGTAAATATCTGGAAAAATCCATTTATTTAACAACATCACACAATATTGAGTGATGTATCCTCCTCTCTTCCAGGAAAGACTTTGCCTGCCCCATCACATTTTGGAAGAAAGGGGTCTTGTGAAAGTTGGACTTACAGTTCAGGCTCTTCTTGAAATACCTTCATCTAAAGCGTCACAGCTTTCCTGCCTGTAATAGGATTCTCAGAGAACAAACTTGTTGCCATGACGTGCGTTGACATGAATTGATCCCAGCCAGTTCAGATTCCTCCAGAGGAACAACCCAAGCCATCAAAAGTCATTGCAGACCAGATGTTTTAGACAGAGCCTTATTTTGGACGAATACTTAGAACCTTGATGTCAAACTGACACTTATCCAGCATAGTAAAGAATTGTATCGCTTACTTGTTTAACTCGGAGCCATAAGAGATTTTGAGATCATCAGATTCTCTTTCTAGAAAGTACACAGTGTGAGTTCTCCCATTAACACTTCACGATGTCTTCTTTTTTTTAAAAAGGGAGAGAGAGAGAGAGAGAGAGCGAGAGAGAGCTGACTGTTAAGTAACGCTGCGCTGTGCTAGGCTTTCTCCTAGGTTTGCAACACACGTTTTATAATGAGAGACAAACACACAACTTTTAGACATGTTTACATGGCAGAGTCCTAAGCAGTTGTCAGTTCTTTGGTGCCATGTAAACATTTTGAATAGCCTGCATTTCTCTCTCATGCACATCATGGTTTTTAGTGTGTGCACTGCAGGGTCACACTAAAATGTCATGTGTGAAGCAGCTCTTAAAAATCACATTTCCATTAATAAGTTTAAATTTGTATCATTTTTATGTACATTTGCAAAACATCAACAACTACCACCGTACAGGATAGTGGCAGAAATCTGGATGATCAATCATGTAATCAATTTTTACCAGTTTCCAAAAGGTTTGTAATCATTTCTTGCACTTCTTTCTGTTGTACCATCTCCAATATTTTAGTTGGGTGGATGATGATGATAAATGGCAATGACGGAATAGTATACAGTATAAAGGACAAATTGTGTGGGTTTTTTCAGTATTCTAGGTTGGTGCCAAAATATTTTTTCAGTTGTACTGTAGATTGTTTACATGTGAAGTGCCTGTGTAATTGATAACTCTTTTACTAGTCTTAAAACATTTTTGCAATTCCTTTACGTCTCAATAGATGCAATTCGTATTTTTAAATATTAGGTTTTTTGTAAGATTGGTAATATGTGAAGTTTAAAGGACTAACATCTGAGTGTTGGATGTTCTTCAGTTTGCACAATTTGAATTTATTAGATTTGGTTTTTAGGAAAAAATGTAAATATGTTTTTATTTATCATATTTAATTTGATACCTAATCACTTTTTAATGTATTGTTGGACAATGGACGTCACTTTTTTATTATTATTATTATTTTCCTTGTCTGGGATGAACAATGACATGTAGTTTGATTTTAAACGAGTCATACAGAAGCTTATGAGTTTAGGATGTTGAGTTAAAAACTGCCAAAAAAAAAGAAGTAAATCTCAGGTTTATATTGTGACTGTCAGGATTTTACATCTTGCTCCTGACTTCACGTTACTCTTTTTTTAATATAAGGAAATGCCATAGAGTAGTGAAACTGAGGCTAGGGTAGTTCTGTTTTGCAATATTTACAGAATCGTTGGACAAGTGGCTGGTTTAGGGCATTGAGCTGCTTTCTCAGCACGGTGTGGTCAGTAATCCTGGGCTGCAAATCAGTTTGTATATCAGGGGTTGCTCCATGCCCTGCTCTGCTTATCCTGTTTCCTTTCCCCATGCTTGGCTATCTAGCAAGGAGAGGAAGGTGAAAGTAGCGGTGGTGGTGGTAGTAATACTACATTCAGGCAACAGTAGATAATGCACCACAGGAAAGGATAACATGGCAGCCTCCTTTCTTGTGCAGCCTCCGCTGCCACCCTGTGACCAGAGCAGCAGGTGCTGTATGGCCATTGCGCCACTGTGCCCCTAGGGTCAATCCACTCTGCATCGCCCATCATTTTTAGAAGCTAAACTGTGCAGTGACTATTGGAACCCCGGAGGGGTGGGGGAATGCGTCAGTCTCCACAATGGGCGTTTTCTGAAGCGTAAAAACTTTCCCCATTTTGCCCTATAGTGTGGTGAGAATGTAGAGAGTATACAAATTGCCATGTCTTTCAATTAACCTCTCAGTTACTCCAGATTAGCCTGAGTGAGCCAAACTTTGTCTTTTTAATGCTCTTCGCCTGCACCATATTCAGTTAGACTAAAGCCTCCCTCCCTTGTCGAAATGATATAGAAACTGTTTTCTTTGTACTTTCTGCTACCAAAAGAACTTTCTTTATGTACTAACTGCAGTAGTACGTAAGTGTCATTGGGCTAAATTTGCAGGTAGAGCAGTTACTGCAATTCAGCAGAGTGATAGTGGCTGTGGGGAACTGAATGTGTTTTTCACCAGGCACATGCAAAGTAAGCTTTTGATGCCGGCTTCTCCTTCCACTCTGGTGTGACGTGAACCTAGTAGGGCAGGCTTTGTAAATGGCATTCCTTGGCCAAATGAAAAGCACACTAAACTGTATCATAAAGTGTTTAAATAGAGCATGATTTACTTTAGATTAAGTACACATTTTTACTTCTTTATTTTAGTTTGTTACAGCAAAGAAGAGATAAACACTACGTTTTGTGTAGGTTTTGGTCAGATTCACGTTTGTAATGGGACTAACTGGCCTTCTGTCTCCCCCCACCCCTCAAATCTATGCCTTCTGAAACACAAACCACTTCAGCACTATATATATATATATATATATATATATATATATATATATATATGGTGAGGCATCAACAGTTGGGTTCAAGCCAAGCCAAATCCCATGACTGGGCAGGCATTGTGTTCTTCAAACATGTGACACGCAAAGAACACAAGAGTGGATTCTGAAGGAGGTGTAAAAACGTTATCTGATGGGTTATTACAGCCCGCTCCTTCCTGTCCCCTTTCTTGTTGCTGAAAATAGTCCTTTTGTCGTCCCGTTGTCCCGTCCCCACCCCCGCACCGCCCTTCATTCCAAATGAAGATCAGGACGCAAAAAAAATACATACATTTGGTAGTGGAGTTATGTTGCTTTGAACTGCAGCCACTGCCCATGCTGAAAGTCAAAATGTTCGTGACATTCCTCTTGGTTTTAAAAGTGGTTTGCCTTGCAGTATGGGTTGGGGGGCAGGAAAGGTGCTCTTACTCAAGAAACAAGCCCCAGCCTCTGGGTTGCATGGGTCTTTGGACCCTAGCG
This sequence comes from Elgaria multicarinata webbii, assembly GCF_023053635.1. Taxonomy (NCBI): domain Eukaryota; kingdom Metazoa; phylum Chordata; class Lepidosauria; order Squamata; family Anguidae; genus Elgaria; species Elgaria multicarinata. Next base: position 25,774,175 of record NC_086185.1, on the reverse strand, counting down.
TAGGATTCTAAGCTCTTCTTTTCCCTAAAGAAAACCAAGCAATACAACCAAGCTTAGCTTTTCCGTGGAATTATAACTTTTCAGTCTCGTGTAGTTTGTTTATAGATAACGTTTGCCAAAAGTTGACACGCTAGAGAATTCTGCTGCCTTTCAAACTTGGGAGTGCAGTGTAGTGTAGCGTAGATTGGCAGATGTTCAGTGGGTGGTAATTATTATTTTTAATTGAGGCATTCTTCCCATTTCTCTTAACTAGATTGAAATTGCTTGCTTCCAGTAACCACAACTGTGAACATCTGAGCACACGCACTTTCACCGGCAAAGGCTTTGAACAAATGTGCTCGAATTCATCTTTCCTGTGACTCAGTAAAACTCAAAGATCCTTGCTCTGAATTATCATGAGAATAGCATTGGCAGCCTGCCTTGAAAGCTGTTTACAAGTCAGAAACAAAAGTTGCCCCTCTCTGTAGAGTAAATCCATTTGGATTTCTTAAAACAGTATTGGAGACAAATAAGGCACCCTGTACTCCAAGCTTAAGCTAGTGTAAAACTGCTTTAATTGCCATGTGTTTGAAAATTGGGCACTGGGAATCGTTAAAAGATCTCCCCCTCAACACGAAAGTACTGCCATTAAACTAGGTTAGGATTGTGGCCTAGGCTTCTGTGTAATTGAGCACCAAAATGATTTCTGCCCACCTACAGAATAAACAGTGCACACCCATAAGCACTGAACACAAACTATTTAGATAAAACGTTTATTTTCTGTAATCTGGGCTTAGTAATTGTACATTGAAGGCCAAAGCATTACGTACTCTATAAACCCCCCCCCCAATTTGTTCTGCATTAAAATGCAATTATCAGATTTTGTTAAAGTTTATGGAAATATCTCCGTTTTATGTTTAGACCTATTTATTGTTTCTTTATTTGGAAAGTTCTTTTTTATTTGTAAGTATTAAGGTCTTTTATTTGTAAGTATTAAGGGGACATCATGTCTATTAAGAAGTAGTAATATGTGGGAAAGTATAGATATATAAAACTTTTACTTCTCTCACACCTCCCACCCTTCTGGAGGAAATATGCTAAAATGTGCAAAATCAGAGTGTTTAATGGGGCTGGGGTGTTGTTATAAATCTCTTCCCTGTATTGCTTTTTTTTAATTCATCAAATACACTAATTCTTAAATGAATCTGATTTTTCTGTGTGTGGAACATAGATTTAATAATTCTAATGCCGGTTCTCATTCCATATGATGCATACGAGGCTTTATCTGTGCAGAGAATAGCTACCTCGTATGTACAGGGATCTCCAGGGAATCAGGCACTGCTGCCTTCATAGTGAAAAATGTCTTGCCCACAAAAATGGTCGGTGACAAGCAGTAACTGTATTCTCCAAGATCCAGTTCATACAAGACATTCTCCATGCGAATGAATTCCTATGTGAACCGAACTCCAGGTGTTGTGGTGTTTAAACTCTGACGTGTTGTGTTCTTCAGTTTCCCTGGAACCCTTTCAGTGCTGTAAGAATACCAATCAGAGCTGCCATTGTGCGAAATGGCGTTATGACGCTGGATTGCGATGGAGTTAATACGGAGAAGTGCAAACTTGTATAATCTGTACAACGAAGACAAAATGGAGGATTAGGGCATTTGATTTTCTTTCTTTCTTTTTTTAAAAAAAGTAAAACTATTGCTTAGTCAGTATTCACTTATTTTGAATCTTCCCTTTAATTCAACAACTATAGCCAACTTGACACAACTGCTTTTATGTAAAATATGTGCAGAACTCAATACAATTTCACCCGTTCAGAAAATAACCGGAAGCAGCCGGGGATTGTACTTGTTTTTGTGTATATATTGCCATATCTGACACTGCATTTTTCCCCACTCTGCATTCATGTTCTGTAAAATGCTTCTCTCCCGTCCTTTCCCCCCTTTTCATTGTTCATGTACTGGTGTAAGATTCTTCCACACTTTTTCTTCAGGACTTCCTTTATTGCTGGAGCTTCCAACAAGTGTATGTTGATTGGAAACAGTCCTGCTGTTTAGTTTTCTTTTGTAAATAGTTTTCTATCGAAATCTGCATGTATAAGACCCACGTGTCCAAAACCAATGTACATATTCTATGTATAAAATGCAAACTCTTTCCTAATTCTCGCGTCGTCAAAGTGTATCGTAGCGTTGTTCTGTGGTTTAATGTCACCATTTGCAAAACAAGAGTCTGGCTTTGACAGATTACTTTAGCTTTGGAGCACATTCTTTATGAGACAAACCTTGCAAAGGAGATAAGATACACATTTGCTTTCGTTCCCCTCTATTGGTTGGTTGAACGCCTGTCCGTTTGGAAGCGAAATGGGGCCATCTAGAAATAGGAGGGTGGTTTCAACCAACAGAACAATTTCCCTAGGTGAACGGAAGTGTGTGTGCTTTTAAAATTCCTCCCCACTCCAAAACAAATGAAACACACACCTGCACACAGCAAGGTTTGTGAATTGCCAGGAATGTTGAGGCCATAGTGATACATATATAGTGTAGACCTGAATGTAATTTAATTTAGCATTCCCTGCTGCACAATGCTCCCTTGCCCCCATCCCCTTGTATGTAACGTAGGGATAACAAACCTACCTGCAGGCTTTATTGTAAGAATTATAAATTGGACAGAATGCGTATGTGTTTTAATGATCCTAAATCTGGGGCGGGGGATGGGGGGAATCCAAAATCCAGTAAGGCAATATTTTTCTTAGGACCAACCAAAACGCCACAAAGGATTGTGCAAGTTTTCTGATTCCTTACCATTTTTTTAAATCTGGATTTCCCCATAGTGTCTATTTCGCATGAGAAAATGGATCAAAATGTAATTGACATGACATTACATGCCACACCTGTCTGTTAGCCGTAACTGTGGGAGGAGCCCTATCCATTCTAGCATGCTTAGAACTAATGCCATCCATTTAGAGAGAGGATCCTGACAATTTCAATTCACAAGTTACACTTTTCAAACTATACATTCTTCGGGCCAGGTCACAAGTGATGCTACAAGAGATTGGTTTTGCATGTGGCAGATCTGAGAGGAGAACTGTGCCTATTTATTTTGCTTGATTTAAAAATCTGCATTGAATTAGCTTTTTATTCTGTGGTGGATAAACTAAAAGAGTTCAAAAGGAATATAGAAGAAGAAAGCCAGGAACTTGAGCTACCCTCAAAGGCGAAAAACATAGCAGCTTGAATAGTTACCCAAATATGGGCCTGTTTAGTTTGTATGAGTTCTGTTGAAAGGAAATGAACTGCACACAAGTTCAAGCATATAATTAGTTTCTGTGTCACTGGCTGGTAATGACTTGAAACATTCTGGATGGAAAAGATGTGCAAAGATCTTGGTTGTTTTATGGTAAGTTCTTATAAACTACACGCTGACATAACTTTTAACATGTAAATAGTCCCTGGAAGTGTATTTGTTCAATGGGGCAATTTTCAAATGTTCAAACTGGGGCGGAAGAGATCTTCAACTGTGCAGCAATCAAACCTGTATGCTTCTAGAGCCAAGATCAGTGTGGAAAGATCATCTCTTCAAAGAGGCTTTGATAGGGTTATTTCATTTGTCCCATTGGTCAAGCAGGAATTCCAGATCTTTTTAAAAATAATAATACTAAGACCTACATTGAGGCAAATGTGGAACAGCCTGCAATGATCCTTAAGTACATAAGAACTTTGATGCTGGATCAGACCAAGGGTCCATCTAATCCAGCACACTGTTCACACAGTGGCCAACCAACTGTCGACCAGAGACCCGCAAACAGGACAGGAGTGCAACAGCAGCCTCCCACCCATGTTCCCCAGCAACTCGTGTATATAGACTTACTGCCTCTGATATTGGAGGTTTCTTTCTAGCTCCCATCGACTTGGTTTAAAAACAAACAAACCCAAAACATCCATGAGAAATGATATAACTTGTGAGTAAATACAGTCACCTGATTGTAGACAGTGGGCCTATGTCAACAGCCCGTGATGTGTCTGCATGTATAGAAGTGTGTGTTGTGTACATACATGGATCTATAATCTGACTAGCCAAGCCAAAAAATGTGACTATCTGGGTCCCTCATTTCCCCTGCCAAGAAAGTGCCCCCAGGCCGCCTTTCCTGGGGAAGCCTTGTCAGTTTGGGTGCTGTTAAGCTGCTTGGAGGCGAGGTGTGCTGGGTGCTTTCCCTGCAAGGAAGGGTTGTTGGGTGGTTCAGCCACACAGAGGTGAAAGCAGCTGAAAGCATTTTCTCCAAGTGGACAAGAAGCCCCCAAGCTCTCCCACACTAGAGGCCTTCAAGAGGCAGCTGGACAAGCATCTGTCAGGGATGCTTTAGGTTGGATTCCTGCATTGAACAGGGGGTTGGACTCGATGGCCTTGTAGGCCCCTTCCAACTCTGCTATTCTATGATTCTATGAATCTCTCTTCCCTGCCCTCCGTAATCCTGAAGCTGGAGAGGGTGTCACCCACCTCTGCAGTTTCAAAATTGGGAGGAAGCCTGGCCACTCCCCACATGCCGTAAAGGATGGTGCTGCACTTGCTGTGTCAGGTATAAATCGCCTCTGTGCATGTTCGCATGTGTGCGTATGGACGGATATATAATGTAAGATGTGCACATGCACCAGCATGTATGTGTGTGTGTGCACGCACAGCCCCAGCACAAGCTCTCTTGCCACCTCAGATGGGAGAGAATACGCCCTGCCGCTGTATCTCCCCCGCCACATCGTTCCTTCCCCATCATGCGCCCCCTGCTTTTGCCACTGCTGCATCCAACGGAGCGATGCAAAGGAGTGTCATGTGGCTGGAAGAAGGGGTTGCAGGGCTCTCGTGGGCAGGTGCTCCAGAGAGCCCCGCCAGCCACTCCCTTGCAAATGCCACAACGGGAGAGCAGCTGGCAGGGCTGTCCAAGGCACCCAATAGAGGCAGTGGAGCAACAGCGACAGTGGGCAGCAGTGCAATTTACTGGTTCTCCCACTTGGCCGCCTGATGCAGGGGCCTCACCCTGCTTCATGGGAGGGCTGGCCCTGTGTGTGTGTGTGTGTGTGTGTGTGTGTGTGTGTGTGTGTGCGCGCGCATGTGTGTTCCAGCAATCAAGCTCCTGTGCCTTTCCTCTAGCGCTCTTGTTCCACTGCAAGCCTGGCAGATGGAGCTATGTGCATTTGAGGGCGCCACCTAGGCTGCAGTACCAACCTGTCAGCTGATCCCGCAACAGCCAATCCCTGCTCATCAGGCCCTATAAAACCCTATCACCAGAGCTCCCTGCCTTAGAGGGGATGTGGTGAAGTGGTAGAGCCCCTGTTTGCATGCAGAAGGTCCCAGGTTCAATCCCCCGCTTCTCCAGGTAGGCTTGGGAAAGAATCCTGCTTGAAACCCTAGAAAGCAATTGCTGCCAGCCAGTGTCATCAATACTGGGCTCAATGGATCCAGGGTCTAACTCAGTATAAGGCAGCTTCCGATGTTCCTTATTAGACTGGACAGCTTGTATCTAGACTCTATGAGGATTCTTCTTAGCTCCTACTCCCTTTGAGTTCTGCCTGCTTTGAATTTCAACCTCTACCTGCCTTGGCAATGTACCTGCTTCCCTAATCTTTCCCTGTTTCTTTCTATCGTGGCTTCTGTCTGGTATGAGCCACGTGCTCACTTGTGACCCAGCAATCTCCTCCACTCTGGATCCTGACCCGCTCGGTGCTTAACTTTTAATGTGGTGCCACAGCTTGATAGTAATAAGAATTGAAGCAAGTTTCAGGCCAACGGTTTCAGCAGAGGGAGCGGTTTCATAGAATCATAGAATAGTAGAGTTGGCAGGGCCTATAAGGCCATCAAGTCCAACCCCCTGCTCAATGCAGGAATCCACCTGAAAGCATCCCTGACAGATGGTTATCCAGCTGTCTCTTGAATGCCTCTTGTGTGGGAGAGCCCAACACTTCCCTAGGCCATTGGGATGATCGAGAACAGATCCTGGCCCTCCTCTGTGTGACAACCTTTCAAGCACTTGAAGAGTGCTATCATGCCTCCCCTCAGCCTTCTCTTCTCCAGGCTAAACATGCCCAGTTCTTTCAGTCCCTCCTCATAGGGCTTTGTTTCCAGCCCCCTGATCATCCTCATCGCCCTCCTCTGAACCCCTTCCAACTTGTCTGCGTCCTTCTTGAAGCGTGGTGCCCAGAACTGGGCGCAATCCTCAAAATGAGGGTTTAAGGGAGTCCGCAGCAGCCTCTGCAATGCAAGTGGAGAAACAAACCTTCCTTGTGTGTAGGAATAATCTCCCCAGCCCACCACCCCTGCCTTCCGCATCATCTATCCATAACTCACCAGGGGACAAGACCACAGCAGGATCTTGGATGCTTTTTGTTATTGCAGCCTCAGAGGGCATGGTGGACTCAGCTGAGAAAGCTCCAGCCGGCCACGTCATTCCTTGAGCTAATAAATAGATACAATAAATTTAATATTCCCCGGCGCAAAGCGGGGCTCTTAAAAGCACAAGGCTTGCCAAGACCAGGCGTCCCTGTGGCACATTATCCATCTTCCTCTATTGATTGTTCTGTTTACAAGAGGCAGGGCAGAGGGTCAAAGAAATGAAAAGGCTTTTGCCAGGATGCTTTCCGGAGACAGCTGCGAAGACAGCTGCCTTGCCCTCGCTCCCCTGTCCAGGTAACTGTTTCCTCTTTGCCGCGATTATTCCTTTTTTTTGCTTTGTCTCTTGTCCATGGCGCTGTGGGGGTAGGGGTGGGGGGCTCTTCCTTCCTTTGCCACAATAACTCTGCGAGGTAGGTGAGGCTGATGGAGGCTGAGTGAACTTCATGGGCCCCAGTGGGGAACTGATCCTACATCTCTCCACGCATCTGAGCATTGCCTTATGCAACTTCCCACATTAGGATTTTGAGGAGTGGATTTACGCAGTGAGGTGTTGGATCACCCTGCTCCTTCTGAGGCATGCAATGTAAAGTACGATAGTTTGGAAAACATGGAAGAGCTTGGTGGGATGTAAAATACCTGCTGAGCAGTTTTGAAGCATAAGTGGTTTTGATCAGTGGCTATTAGTCCTTATGGCTCTACGCTCCCTCCAGTCTCAGAGGCAGTACACCGATTGCTGGGGAACATGGGCAGGGGGGCACTCTTGGCCTGCTTGTGGATTTCCCGTGGGCCACTGTGTGAACAGAGTGCTGGACTAGATGGACCCTTGGTCTGATCCAGCAGGGCTCTTCTTAAGTTCTTATGATTTAATCGCTGCCGTTTATTGCCCTTTTTATTGTACGTTTTAATTTAATTTAATTCCTTCCTATCTCTCCTCTCTCATCTCACACTATTGCCCCGCTCGTGCTCTTCGCTCCTCTGATGCCATGTTTCTCGCCTGCCCAAGGGCCTCTACTTCCCTTGCTCGGCTTCGTCCATTTTCGTCTGCTGCCCCTTACGCCTGGAACGCTCTTCCAGAACATTTGAGAACTACAAGTTCAACCGCAGCTTTTAAAGCTCAGCTAAAAACCTTTCTTTTTCCTAAAGCTTTTAAAACTTGATGTTGTGCAGACTTCTACTGTTACTTTCTACTGTTAGTTTTTCCCTACCCTGTGCCTGCTTACCCTTCCCTGTACCTGTTTGCATTCTCTTCCCCTCCTTATTGTTTTACTATGATTTTATTAGATTGTAAGCCTATGCGGCAGGGTCTTGCTATTTACTGTTTTACTCTGTACAGCACCATGTACACTGATGGTGCTATATAAATAAATAAATAAATAAATAATAATAATAATAATAATAATAATAATAATTTTGTAAATGATGTAAACTGGCCTGGAACCAAAATTTGACGAAGGCACTATTGAAATGTTTTAAAATAGATGTATTTTCACCAGCAATAACGGGTTCGGTTAAAGATATCTCTTTATTTTCTCTCTTGAATCCACGGGTAGGGAATGTTGTTGGGTTCCAACTCCCACCATTCCTGATCAGTGGCCATGCTGGCTTAGAGTGATGGGTATTGTAGTCCAACAACATCCAGAAGACCATAATGTGTTGATCCAAAAGACCCGGATGTGTTCATACTTACTCTATTCCAAGACCAATTTTAATGGATCTGACTGATCCGGTTCCCATCCAAGCCTCAGAAAGAAGGAATAAAGAGTCCCGATGTCCCTGCATTTCCACCACACCACAGGGCTCATGTTCTCTCCCTCACCCTCTCCTTTGACCAACTTTTTGGAAGAGAACCATGCGGCAGGACAGGCTCCCGCCTCAAGCAAGGAGCAGTTTGCGTGAAAGGTTTTCTGAAAGGTTTGTTCCCTTCTTTAATGTTTAACTGGTACTGAGATGCTTGCCTGGCACCCTGCGGCCTTCTTCCATAAAGGCCTTTGGCCTGCTCCTTTGTTAGATGAAACAGGGAAGAGCTAAAAACGGTCCGTCTTTTGTTCCTGCGCCATTTCACCACGTTCTCCATCGGCTGGAAATTTCGAGTACCGGCGGCAGCGGCGGCTCCCGTTCTTCCACCTAGTGGTGGGGCTGACAGGAGATACACCCGGTGGGCTCCGGTAATCAGGCCAAATGAAAGTTAGGCAATTCAAGCAACAAAGAAGAGGACTCCGTTGATGGAAAACACAGGGTCAGGCTTCAGACATCGTCCGCTCCTCCATTTAACCTTCTCTGCAAGAGCAGGGACAATTCAGGGTGGTGTGGCACGAGCCAGAGACCTCTGGGAGGGGCACATACAGCTAAAGCCCAGTGGCCTCTTTTACGGAGGACAGTCCTCTGTTTTGAAAGGTGCCAGAATATTGTCTTCTATTTTGAAGGCATCCCCTATTGGAAAGGCCGTCCGGTGCAAGTCTGGTTTAAAGGTAAAAACCATCAGACGGAAGAGCCCAAGGGCTTTGAAGCTGACCCTCAACAACACCTGGATGGCACACGGAGCAAGGCAAGCTTCATTCAGTTTTGTATTTTGGAACTCAGACCCCACCTCTGCCTTGTATTGAGGTTCTTGGGTAAGTTGTTTTTTCTTTCATCCTCACCAGTTTTCCTTCTGAGAAATTAGTCTCTTGTGATGGGCAAGCCCTCCCATGGCAACCATTTTGTGAGAGCACCCATTATTATTATTATTATTATTATTATTATTATTATTATTTATTGCATCTTTATCCCACGTTTTTTCCTCCAAGGAACCCAAGGCGGCATACATAATCCTCCTCCTCTGCTCCATTTTATCCTCACAACAACAACCCTGTGAGGTAGGTTGGGCTGAGAGTATGTGACTGGCCCAAAGTCACCCAGTGAGCTTCCATGCCCAAGTGGGGACTAGAACCCGGATCTCCCAACTCCTAGTCCAACACTTTAGACACTACACCACACTGGCTCTCACCCATGACACTCTTTCAAAAGTCCAATGTTCCCACAGACCCAAAAGGGCCAGGGGTGCCTTGGGCAGCTCCTTTAGGGTTCCGCCTGAAAGCTGGAGCGGATTCACTTCCCCGTTGACATTGGAGCCACCAGCCTATGCTGCATGCTCCCATATCGAAGCACCGAGCACCAGGTGAGTTCCCTGAATGGCAGCCGACCGCTTGTGGCAAAGGCGCTCTCCGAGGAGCCCCACAGCAGACAGCTGCCTACTGCAAAACGATCACCTCGGAGTGCTCAGTGCCAAAATCAATATTCATTTCCTTGACTTCTCTGAGCAGTGCGGCTGCAATCGAGGGCAGCAGTTGCTCAAGACCTGACAGTGGCATAATTGCTCAGTTCATCCAGACAATGAACAAGATTCCGCTCTCACATGCGGGCCATGCCAAGAACGTTTGTCAAAGACAGCGAATCAGGAAGGAGGCGGCAGGCTGCTCCGTTTGACAGTGACATTTTCTAGATCTGCAAAATGGCCTATTGCCAAAAAGAGAAAAGATTAGCAGTGCCTTTGCACCCTCTGATATGCAGGGCCGGCGCTGCCATAGAGGCCAGTTAGGCGGCTGCCTAGAGCGCCACAGTGGTAAGGGGGCGCCGAACGGCACGCCCGGAAGTCGCCCTCCCACTCCCAGAGCCGCTCTGGCAGAGTGAGGGCAGCTTCCGGGCGCGCTGTTCCGAAGCCTTCCGCCCCTGCCCCAGCGTCCCTGGCTTGGCTTCAGCTGGGTGTCCGCCCAGCAGCTGAAGCCAACCCGGGACACTGGGAGGCGGGGGCGGACGGCTCCACATTCTGACTTCCAGTGCGCGCCGGACGTCAGTTTGTGGAGCCGTCTAACCGCCCTCCCCCAGCTTCCCGGCTGGGCGCTCCCAGCCAAAGCCAAGCTGGGACACTGGGGTGGGGGGGGAAGGAACGGCTCCACGTTCTGACTTCTGGCTCGCGCCGAAAGTCGGAACATGGAGCCGTCTGACTGCGCTCCCCCAGCGTCCCGGTTTGGTTTCGGCTGGGCCCTCCCAGCCAAAGCCAAGCTTGGGGGCGGGGGGGAATGGACGGAAGTGGAGCTGCCCCCCCCCGCCCCACCACCCACCCCACCACAGTGTCCCGCCAAGCCAGGAGGACTTCGGGAGAGGGACAGGTAAGTAACCTGTCTCCGCCTACCTGGAGTGGTGGGGGATACGGTGGGGTGGGAGGGGGTGAAAGCAGGTCACCTTGCCTAGGGCGCAAAAAAGCCTGGCACCGGCCCTGCTGATATGTGTATAGGTGTGTGGTCACGCATGCACATAGGAGTGCATGAATGGCACATACAGAGCTTTGGAGAAGAGCCCACTGGCAAATACGGGATCTTTGCAATGACTTCTTTAAATGTCCGAAAGCAAAGCACACAGGCAGGCCTCGATTTGGCTCCCCTAAGCACAGCTTCCCAGGCAAATATAAACTGCTCCTTTCTAATTCTGTCTTCTCCCTCCTCTTTCGGACTGGGTGGATCACTTTCAGCTGCCTATCACTTAGCTGGCGTGTGGCTTTGATTCAAGCCACATACCAGCCCAGTGTGCGGTATTGCAATCGGTGGTGCCTCAAACCAGGTTGAGAGAAAAGCAAGCTCTTGGTTTTGCTCAGCACAGACAGCAGTACAGCTCACAACGCATTCAACTAACACGCGGTATGGGGCAGCACCTTCTCATGTTTTATGGAGAATTCCAAAAGCACGGTTCTGGCTCCCACTATCAAGAAACAAATGGTTGCCTTCTGTTTTCCCTCTCCCCCGTCTCTTTGCAAAACTTAAGGAGTTGCATCATTGACCATGGAGCTTATTATTGAGAGGGGCCCAGTGGGGGACACAGTTGGACAGGCCTACATCTTCACTCAGTGGAAATCTAAACGAAAAGAGCCTGGAACCTGTTGAGATGTGAGGAAGAATCCCTGCCCCCTCTCCTACAGCTTTTGTCTGTGATGTGGTTATATAATGGAATGTTCACAAAGATTCCACATGTTCCAGGGAAAGGGCCAGTTGAATATTTACAAGTACTGCCAGTAAAAGGGGAGGTAAAGGGCTTAAGAGTGAAGGAAACGGGGTAAGGAGGAGATGAAAAACCATTCACATGGGGACTCAAGACCCCATTTGTTATACGGGGCTTGAGAGGCAGCAATGTGCCAGGTGTGCTCAAGCCTTCTGACCCGACAATCTCGAAAACCGGAGTGCAGGTTATTCTGATGAACGTTTTTGGAGGGATTGCAAAACACACCCGTCCCGCACACAAAAACTTAGGAATCCTCACAGTTCTTCTTCGTGGTCTCTGAGCTTCACACACATGAGCTCTGTGCCTGTGCAGAGTCCACGTGTGTGAATAGAGCAGTGCGACAATGGAATCAGCGACCTAGGGAGGTTGTGGGCTCTCCCACACTAGAGGCCTTCAAGAGGCAGCTGGACAATCCTCTGTCAGGGATGCTTTAGGGTGGATTCCTGCATTGAGCAGGGGGTTGGACTTGATGGCCTTGTAGGCCCCTTCCAACTCTGCTATTCTATGATTCTATGATTCTATGAATGCACAGATGACCACGAAGAAGAACTACAATTACAGGTAAGGAACCTGCGTCTTTCCACTCCGAATGTCTGCCAGCCCCATAACATTTTGTCAAAGCAAGGCGAAATGGGGCAGTTTTGCAAAGGTGCAGTAATTCTCCCATTCCCCAGAAGTAGCATCCTTTGGTACATGGCAGACAGTTGTGCTTTGATCAACTGTCTCTGATGAGCACTCATTTGCATAATTTGCAAAGTCAAGTCATCTTAGAGACACATTGAGACACCTGTAGCATCCGTGCAACATGTTGCTACAAAGGAAAGTGAACAGATTCTAATTAGAGAAGACGTTCAGGTGATGGATTTCCTTCCAAGGGAAGGAATACCTTTCAGGGTATACAACAGGTACAGTGCACTCCTCTGCATTTATATTGATGATCTCCAATGCCTTTTAATGAGATACTTCGTGATTCACCCACCCTGAAGGATTCACTTCCTTGGGTGTCCTAGTGAGATACCTGAGCTGAGGTTGCAGCTGCAAAATTAATTTTACCTGTTTATTTACTTCTGTAGCAACTCCGAAAGCTCAGGTTTCAAAAAGCGAGCACAGCGACGTAATAATTCATATGCAAACTTAAACTGGCATATTAAAAACAGATTAGAAACATGGTGTGTGGAGAAATCCTCTGCAGTTGAGACATTTAGCAGAGCTTTCATTTGTTGCACATGGGGGCCTGAGCTTCTGTCTCCTTCTGCTCTGAGTTCTCTGTTTCTTTGCTTAGGGAGAATGTCATCCGCTCCCATCTTGACGGCCGTGCTTTCAGCCTCACACATCATCTGGTGTCAGAAATTCATCTGGAAGGCAACAGAGCCCCTAAGAAACGAGCCGTTCGCTTCACCTTTAAACCCCTAAACCCCTTGGCCTAAATGGAGAGAGAGAGCTGGTGCAACCATCCATTTAAGACCGTAACGAGATTCCCCACATTCAGCAAAAAAAAAAAAAAATACTACGAACGAGAAGGATCTTGGAATTGTTGTAGATCACAAGCTGAATATGAGCTAACAGTGTGATGTGGCTGCAAGAGAGGCAAATGCTGCATAGAGGAATAGCTTCCAAATCGCGCGAGGTACTGGTTCCCCTCTATTCGGCACTGGTTAGGCCTCATCTTGAGTATTGCGCCCAGTTCTGGGCACCCCACTTCCTCTGCAGAGTGCTAAAGATCAAGCTTTTGCTAATCTCTTTCAGACTTCTTTTGCCTCCAGAAATTCCACCCAGGGTTGTTCACATTCTTCCAAGCTGTTGTAGATACAAGGTTTAAAAATGTTACGTTAAAAAAAAAAGTCTTTAAAAAAACTCTTTTTAAGGCCATCTAAGTTGGTGGCCAGCATCACATCTTGGCAATGCTGGTCTGGCGGCTGTGTGAAAAAGTCCTTTTATCTGTCCTAAATCTCCCAATATTTAGCTTCATAGAATGACCTCACTGGGTTCAGATATAAGGCTCCATCACACGTAATTTCCCCACCTGCTTTGTCTGCGCGTTTTTAACCTCCAATGCTCTTTTGCTTGTTTGCTCTTCCACTCCACCCCGCCCCTTCTCTTTCTCCCTCCAGTTCATTGGTCGCTCCTTCCTCCCCCCCCCTTTAACAAGACAGGTCCTGACAGATGAGTACTTCAACCAGACCACCTTTCTGCCCTGCAAAAATGGAACAACCCTTTAGTCTGGCTCTTTGGGGGCATCGAGAGAGTACAATCCTGTCTCTGCAGAGATTTGGGCACTGTATTATTTTTTAAAAAAAATGCCGTCGAGCCTGGGATGCAAGGTTTGGGTTTCATATTGAGGCTTGGAGACAGCTGCTGGGAGATCGCTTTTCCCTGCCAGGACCTGATCCAATCCATTCAAACCAACAGCAAAGCTCCCGTCACAGCACACGCCCCCAACAAAGGAAAACGCCCTTAGGGAAAATAGTCCAGACTTTAGGCGTTCTAGGAAAAGACGGAAAAGGCTGGGGAAGAGGCAGGACAGGCACGCCGTCTTGTGAGTACCGTGCTGCAAATCCGTACACCAGGCATGGCGAGAGGGCACTAAATCACTGGTGTGATGGAGCTCATAATGAGAGAAGGATAGGTTTTTCTCCCAATCCACTTTTCCACACCATGCCCTTTTATACCCCTCTACATGCCCCCCTTACTTACCTTTATTCTAACCTAAAGAGCCCCAGACCTTTCCTCCTAAGGGAGTTGCTTCAGCCCCTTGATCATTTCAGCCCCCCTTTTCTTCACGTTTTCCAGGTCTACAACATCCTTTTTGCGATGCACCAACCAGAACTTGACACGGCGTTTCCAGCCTGGCCACACCATAGATTTGCATCAAGGCACTGCAATACGGGCAGGTTTGTTTTCAGTAGGGCTGTGCACGGACCCCCCCGATCCGCAACTTCCAAATCGGGTCTGCTCCGCCCCGCATTAATACGCCTATGGTCTGCTCTGCTCCGCTGCAGAGCTCCGGATCCGAATCAGAGCTCCGCTGCGGTGGCGGCAGCAGGTAAGGCCCCCCTACCCCCTCACAACTTACCTGCCTCCATCGTGGTCCGGTGGTGGTTTCAACTGAGGCCAAGGACTCAAACAGGAAGACCAGGCCTCAGCTGCGGCCTGGTCTTCCAGTTTGAAACCTCGGCCTTAGTTGAAGCCGCCGCCGGACCGCGACAGAGCCAGGTAAGCCGCCCTCCCCCCCTGCTCCTTACCTGGCTCTGCCGCCAACGCCGCATGGACTGTGGCGGTTCCGGCGCCAGGTAAGGCCCCCCTCCCTCCTCCCCCCTTACTTGGCTCCATCGCAGTCCGGCGGCAGCTTCAACTGAGGCTGAGGATTCAAACCGGAAGACCAGGCCGCAGCCTGGTCTTCCGGTTTGAATCCTCGGCCTCCGTTGAAGCTGCCGCCAGACCACAATGGAGCCAGGAAAGCTGCCCTCCCCCCTGCCCCTTACCTGGCTCTGCCACTGTCGCTGCACAGGCTGCGGCAGCGCCAGGTAAGCCCCCACTTACCTTTTTTTTTGGAGCTCCGGATCGAGGCGAAAGATCCGCTTGGTCTCGATCCACTTGGTCTCGATCCGCAGCTCCCCGACCCGATCCGTCTCCGCCATTGTCGGAGGCGAATCAGGCCGCCTCGCTATCGCTTCTCCGATCCGAAGTGAAGCAGAGCACAGCCCTAGTTTTCAGTCCCCTTCCTAACAATCCCAAGGATGGGATCTACCATTTTACAAGCTGCTGCACATGGGGCTGGTGCTTTCATTGAGTTATCTGCTGTGACCAAGGTCAACATGTATTGATCCAATATTTATACCGGAAGATTGTCATCCATTTCTCCAGTGTTTCCTAGCAATGCTGGAATAAGAAACCTTCAACTGGACGAGCCCATATCCCTTTATTTGATATGTGACTACTCATAATGGACCATTGAGGACTCAAAAAATACCACCTGAGATTAATAGTCAGAATTTTGTTCATGCACCAGGAAAAGAAAAATCAACATTTCGTAAGCAAAATAATGGATGTCATTTTGGACCTGGTAACCATGGTTCCTACCGGGGTCGTGGCTCCTGCCTGCTTTGCTTTCCACAGTAAATACAGATTCTGTTTTAGGAACGATGTAAAGCAGTGAGCTACAAATATGAAAGTTTAAATTAAAAAAAAAAAGAGGACGGCTTTGTTCAGAATGCATTATTTACAACATTCTTGGACGAACACATACATGGTTTGCTTGCAGCCGCGCCACAGTGATACCCAGAGCGTGGGCCGTGCCCGTGTTCTTTTACACGCTACTCGTTTTCTCGCCGCTGCAGCTATTGATCGAGAGCTCAGACGTCCCTACACGCATCTCCAAAGCGTCCTCCGTCTCGTCGAGCTCCATGCTGTTGAGTTCATTGCCGTTGCGGTAACTGTTCAAATTGAGATCTTTCCCGCACAGAGCCGTCGACGAGACATTCGGACACTGGCTGTGCCGCTGCGCGGACTTTTTGCCGCCGTCGTAGCGGCAGCGGATGTAGTTAGAGAAAGCCCTGCGGTAGATTTTGTTGAAGAGTGTGTACACCAGGGGGTTGACCCCGGAGCAGATGTAACCCACCCACACGAAGACGCCCAGCAGCTCTTCGAGGAGTGCCTTGTCGCAGGCTTCTTTGCAGAGGACGGACATGATGTTGGTGATGAAAAAGGGGCACCACATGATGAGGAACAGAAAGAAGACGATGCCCAAGACCTTGGAAGCTCTCCTCTCATTGTTGATGGACTGCATGGTACCTTTCCGGAAAAGCACCGCTTCTTTGTTGACGGGAGAGTTCAAGTGGGAGGCCGCCTCGTGGTTCTGCAGCATGGAGAGGTTCTCCGTGTTGTTCTCCTTCTTGAGGCAGTTCATGCTGCTCCGCCGTTGCTTGGGTGCCTCCCCGTACAGGAACACCGACGCCTGCTTCTGCAGTACCTGGATGGTCAGGCAGTAGGCGAAGACCATGATGATGAGGGGGATGAAGAATGCCACAAAGGAGCCGATGAGGACAAAGTTCTCGTCATTGAGGACGCAACTTCCATTCACAAACACCCGGGAGTCGTCCTGCAAGCCAATGACGGGGATGGGCAGAGAGATCCCTGGAGATGCCATTCCAAGAAGAAAGACCGAGACAAACAAGAAAGGAGTTATTTTAATTCAATTTATATAACACATCTTTTCTATCTCTTAGTTTGGCGTGGATGGGTAGTAGTTTTATTTCAGAATGACTGATCTTACAGCTTTCACAATCAAGCTCTATGAAGAGAGACAGTTCGGGGCAGTCTCTCCCAACGTGATACCCTCCAGGTGTTTGGGACTGCAACTCCCATTATCCCCAGCCAGTGGGGCCAATGCTCAGGGTCGATGCGAGTTGACATTCAACATATCTGGAAGGTCCGAAGTTGGAGAAGGTTGGATGAAGGAACAAAGGAGAATAGGGGAAGAACAAATATACATCAATATATTACAGGGTGTTACTGTTCTGTAGATTTTATCAAGGGGCTAGGAATGATCTTCTGAACCACATTTTACAGTCTTTTCCTGGTCACTCAACTGAATTCCTAATGTCCGTATTACTTCAGAGCTCAGACGAGTCAATCACTGAGCAAGTGGCCAAGTTTTTGAAGTTCCTCTATGATTACTTGTCCTTTTAATAGTTAAATATATGCTTAGTCCTTTGTATGTAACTTTTGCTGGAATGGTCTATTGACTGCAATAAAAATTGTGGTGGTGGTATTCTCACACTATTGCCCCGCTCGTGCTCTTCGCTCCTCTGATGCCATGTTTCTCGCCTGCCCAAGGGCCTCTACTTCCCTTGCTCGGCTTCGTCCATTTTCGTCTGCTGCCCCTTACGCCTGGAACGCTCTTCCAGAACATTTGAGAACTACAAGTTCAACCACAGCTTTTAAAGCTCAACTAAAAACTTTTCTTTTTCCTAAAGCTTTTAAAACTTGATGTTGTGCAGACTTCCACTGTTACTTTCTACTGTTAGTTTTTCCCTACCCTGTGCCTGCTTACCCTACCCTGTACCTGTTTGCATTCTCTTCCCCTCCTTATTGTTTTACTATGATTTTATTAGATTGTAAGCCTATGTGGCAGGGTCTTGCTATTTACTGTTTTACTCTGTACAGCACCATGTACATTGATGGTGCTATATAAATAAATAATAATAATAATAATATAGGGTGATGCTGCTGAAATGACCAAGAAACCTATCCTGTCCCACCCCACCCGCATTTAATTGTCCTGATGATCATTCCCCAATAGCTCTCCAGTTTAGGTTATTTCCTTAGATGTTCCATGATCTTCCCCAACCACATCTTGAGATTACAAAAACAAGCAGGAGCAGCAAGCCTATAAAGTCCTCAACCTGTCCTCCGCAGACCAGGAGCCTGGAGGTCCTCTCTGGAGTCCTCCAATGGCATCTTGTTGCAACAGAGCTTCCGGAGAAACAAGGCTATAAGGCTTTGTCCCACTAGATGGCTCCACAAGCCAGCGAGAGTGGCCGGCCATCTTGACTTGAATAGACTGCTCAAAACATCCTGAGAGCTGGTACCAACTCTTCCACCTAACTTTCTCTGCAAAAGTCAGAGGAGGCCCAAATGCTTCTTTCTTCCCTGTTGATATCAGTCTGTTTGCTATTTTATTGTTTTACTCTGTACAGCACCATGTACACTGATGGTGCTATATAAATAAAATAATAATAATAATAATAATAATAATAATAATAATAATAATTTGGGGCTGGCATAGAGAAGCAGGTTACACCCTCCTGCCAATGATATTCAGGCTTGCACAGGAGGAACGACATCTTCTCAGGGCCATCCCAAGGCAGTGTGCTGCCTGAGAGGAAGGATAGGGCCCCCCCCCCCATCATTTGATGTAGAACTGGACAGGCAGTGGCCACATCAGAGGGCTGCTGGTTAGCTAGAGGGAGCATGGAAGCCACACGGCACACACTGGTCTGTCATCACTCCAACCCTTCCAACACCACACTCTGCTGCTTGTGGTGGCTGCCTCACTTTGCCTAATGGTAGGGCCAGTCCTAGCACTTGTACCAGAGTGGGGACGGGGTAAGGGAATAACAATCTTTCTGTTTTCCTTGGCTATCCCCCCCCCCCTCGACCAGATCAAAAAAAATATTTTAACACTCGTCCATTCCTTTATTTAAAATTAATTTTAAAGGTCGAGACTTCTCAAGATGTCCCCCAAGGTGATGCATCTCAAAGAAAGTCAGCAACTCAACCTTGTATGCTGCCTGCCAATGGCTGGAGCCTTTCACAACACGCTCCCCACCCCACCCCCCAATGCGCAGATGGACAAAATAGTTCTGTGTTGGGAGTTTTGTGGTGCATATTTTATGGCAAATGATGAGCAATGATTTAGGCTGGCCCTTGCTTCTGTCTATAAGTCGATCATCTCCGTAAAACTTAAAAGTTGGATAGTTCTGGATATCTATCATCTATCTATCAATCAATCAATTTCATTGTTATATTCATAGCCCATCTTTAGCTTACACAATCCTCATCTTTTCTCATAAGTCCTCACAACAACCCTGTCAGGTAGGTTAGGTGGAGAGTCAGTGACTGGTCCAAAGTCATCCAGTGAGCTGCATAGCCGAGTGGGGCCTAGAACCCGGATCTCCTGAGTACCGTTCCAATAGAATGCTCTATTTATAACAATCTTAGAACCAAATATATCCATTAGCTGTTAAGATCGTTGAAGGGAAGGCCATCCCTTGTTAAGGTTTGTTTCCTATTGTCTGATGTTGAGAAGTATGTATCTTTTAGAACGTCTAAATTTCTTGTCAATGCTCTACAAATATATGCCATCAAGTTTAAAGGCTGTATGGAAAAGTATTCAACTCTTAATGGTCTACTAGTATAGTCAGTCCGTCCCCGTGTTTGTGTATAATGGCAATTTGCTAAGACACAATAAACTATGGTTGGGTGGTTGGTCAAGTATATATCAAATACATTCCACCATCGGTTATTATTATTATTATTTATTTATTTATTTATTTATATAGCACCATCGATGTACATGGTGCTGTACAGAGTAAAACAATAAATAGCAAGACCCTGCCGCATAGGCTTACATTCTAATAAAATCATAATAAAACAATAAGGAGGGGAAGAGAATGCACCAAACAGGCAGTATAAAAGTCAGAGCAAAATCAAGTTTTAAAAGCTTTAGGAAAAAGAAAAGTTTTTAGCTGAGCTTTAAAAGCTGCGATTCCCTTATTGCCTGTGACGACACTGGCAGAACACGCATGTTCTGCTTTTATGGGTGGTAACAACGTTCCTGCAGTGTCAGGCAATATACAAGGGGGCACAATCCCAGCGAAATTTAAGCTTCAACAGCTCTTTCAAGTCCAAAACGAAGAGAAGCAGACTTCCTGATTAGCTCCAGTTCAGCTATTGCATGATGGAGTCAATCAACTATTGCATAATGGAGTCAATCTTCAAAATCCATCAATGAGACTTAAGTTTTTAAAAAATAGTTAGTAGAAATAGCCTTAAGAAGGCCAATTCTAGACACTGGACCAGGGCCTGAATATGAGTACTGAATGTTCCCAAGGGGGCATTGTCACAGATTTGAATGTAGGGGCAGCAAACCGATTTCTGTAGTTTGAGGCAACATTTTCAGCAAAGTTTTAAGGGGCAGAGAGTTTAAGCTCTTTATTGCCACCACGGCGTTGCTGTTCACAGAATTGTTATCGACTAACCTTCCCCATCCGACCGCTTTCCAGATCTGTTGCACTACAATTCACATCACCCAAGCCCGCATGCTGGGGACGATGGGAGTTGTAACCCTAGGCAGCTGGAAGCTGTTGGGTTGGAGGAGGAGGCTTTATCTCATTGGCGTGGGTTTGGTCTCCTTAAAATGCTTGCTGAGTATGGAGAATAAAACATGATGTTTTATAAACGTTCCTAGCCAGTTAATTCCCATCATGATGATCCATTATCATCCGTCATTGCAGCCCAGAGGAGTTTAAATGTATGGATTAAAACAGAAAACAGTGATTCCGAGGCTAGTATTTAAGACAGGAGTGGGATTTTCAGAGGTTCTAGAGGCCAGTTTCCAGCCCGCTGGGGGCCGTGCCTCCCCGCCACCACAATTGCTGCCATTGAAATTCGATGGCAATTTGACAGCTGCAAAAAATATTTTAAAAGGCACATATTTATTCATTACATTACATTCCCACTCTAAAACGAGGCCCATGGACATTGCATGCCTTGTTTTAATGCAAAATCAAGCATGGTTTTGTCTTAAAGTGGTAATGTGGGTTTTTTGGGGTGGGGGCGCATTGCACCAGCCAAATTCAGTTGTGGCAGTGATGGGGGGGGCAATAGGAGCTGCAAAATGGGCTGGGGGAGGTGGGATGCAGCCCATGGGCAATGAGTTTTGTATGCCTGATTTATGATGTCATTGCTGGTTCACAGGGTGGCTGGGTGCCCTGCTTCTGGCACCAGGGGAAGCCCCCCTCCCACACACAGTACCAGTACCAAAGCTGTGGCCATCTAATTTTAAGGAATTCCAGATTCATAGAAAGGGCCTAGCGGCATATTCTAAGAAATTTTTGCATTTGCATTTCCCCCTTATAACAGTTTTATTAAAAAATGCATAAAACAGTGATAAAAATTTGTATTTTTTTTCTGTTGCCCTAGTTATAAGTAAGTAATTGGCTTATATTGCTTGCTGTTATTTAGTGTTAAATAAATATAACAAAAAACAGTTTATATTTAATAGGATGACCATATGAAAAGCAGGACAGGGCTCCTGTAGCTTTAACAGTTGCAAAGAAAAGGGAATTTCAGCAGGTGTCATTTGTATATCTGAAGAACCCGGTGAAATTCCCTCTTCATCACAACAGTTAAAGCTGCAGGAGCTATACTAGAGCGACCAGTTTTAAAAGAGGGCAGGGCACCTGCAGCTTTAACTGTTGTGATGAAGAGGGAATTTCACCAGGTTTTCCATATATACAAATGACACCTGCTGAAATACCCTTTTCAATACAACTGTTAAAGATACAGGAGCCCTGTCCGCCTTTTCATATGGTCATCCTGTATTTAATATAGTTGTGTGTCCTGGCGTGGGGGATGGCCTTGAAGAAAACTGAGTTTTTAATGTCTTTATTTCACCTTCAGCACTTACTGAGTCTTAACGTCTTGCCGGCTAAGGAATGGAAGGGCCAAGGGGGCACCATTATTGGGCTGTGCTTAGGGCATCCGCTGGCCTCAATCCAGCCCTGGCCAGGTGGCTTACCTACCTATCGAGATGGTCCAGACGGCAGCAATCTTCATGATGGCCTTGGTGCGAGAGTTAAACCGGCTGTGCTCGATGGGGTTGCGGATGGCCACGTACCGGTCGAGAGAGATGGCGCAGAGATGCATGATAGAGGCGGTAGAAAAGAGCACATCTAGGGAAATCCAGATGGGACACAATTGTTTAGGCAAAGGCCAAGCATAATCTGAAACACAGAGAAAGAGAGAGAGAGAGAGAGAGACAGAGAGAGAGAGAGAGGAGAGGCGGGGAAAGAAAAGAAAGATGAGTTGGGGGAGGGTTGCACGTGCCACTCACAAACAACCCTGCTTAGTCTTGGAATTGCACGGAGGAGACAGGGAGAAGTGCTCAGGCCAAGCGGCTCCAAGCTGGGTGCCAGGAGTGATCTGCTCATGTGCCACGAGAAAGAAAAGGAAGTTGTGGAAGATGCAACCAGAGAGAGCTCAGGGCAGAGTCCCTGCTTGCAAGCAGGAAGTTCCAGGTTCAATCTTTGGCATTTTCACCGAAAGGATCAAGGAGTCGCTGACCTTTCTCTCCCTGGCACCCTGGAGAGCTCCTGCCAGATCCTGCGGACCACGCTGGATGGACCAATGTGGCTCCCTATCTGCTTTATCACACCCGCGTTATACTGTGCGATCACTGCGAATTGTGTGCAAAGGACGCCGAGGTTTTCCAGTTTATAATCTGCTTTGATTGTGAAGTACTCTGAAGTTTTCCAGTTTATAATCTGCTTTGACTGTGAAGCACTCCCAGGCGTCCTGCTTTAATTGCGCTATAAAAGCAAAAGACTCGCCGTATTTTGATACTAGTTTTCGAGCGTATCATCTGAGCGGCCACTGGGGCGCGGGAGCAGGATTAAAGAAAAATCAAACAAATGCTTACATCTGCGTAAGCTTTAAAGATAAAGACATCAAAATTGACACAGTAATAGATATTAAGGAGAGCTTTGAGCATACCAAATTTGATACGGATTGGGTCATCCGTTGATTTTTTATGATTTTTTTTTTTTACATTTCCCCCCTTAAAGCCTGGTAGCAACAACAACAACGCCGACAGCTTAACGCTGTAGGGATAATTCGAGGGAAACAGGTACATGGGATGAAGCTTTATATCTCAACACACGTCTCAGCTAGTCAGATACCATCGAACCCAGCGGGGATTCCCTTCCATGTAAATATACATAGACGCGCGCCACGCATGCGCCTCAAAGGGCAAGATGCACAGTGCCAGAGGAGTCTTCCTGTTGTATCTCTGAAGGATCGGCTGCCCTGACCTAGCCTCCTTCCAGTCAGCCTTTCTTGGGAGCGGGCCACAACACCAAGCCTCTGGATTGGATCATGGGGTTGCTCCCCAATTGCCTGCTGTGCTTCTGTGTGAGTTGCTGCTCTGGGCACATCCAGGTCTGTAGCATGCAGAAACACAGGGGTGTGAGGAGGGTGGGTAGGTGGGCAGGGTCATCAGTTGCGGGGAAAGAGTTTTTGCTTTTGCATACTTTAAAAGTAAGCAGTTGTGAGTGCAAGGGAAGCCTTTGCTAACAAAAGTTTGGAAAATACTTCATCTATTTGCGTAATACTTCTCAGCTGGAGTCTACTAATACTCTCTTGTTAACTTCTGAGTTAGACCCACTCTGTGTCCAGCAACTATATTTTCATACTTCCAGAGGACCAGGGAAGGTTTTTTCTTTTTGCTGAAAATCCCCCCCCCCCTCCCAGAAACCACCACCCACATATACAATGGGGCCTGTGGGCCTTTCAAAATCCAGGCCATCTTATATGAGGCAGTCCATCAGAGGATTTATTTCATTTTCTAACTATCACTTTAATTGCTTTGCGGTGCTTTGCAGGAGTGATAACTTTCCCCAAAAAAACCCGGCTCTAATTAATTTAGTTAATTAAGAAGCCTTGGGCTTCTTACTAGAGAAAAGGCAGGCTCTAAATTCTTTTCAAACATGAATGTCAGGTCCGCAACAGGGCAAGATGAAGAAGCGAGACTCTCACGATGGGTCACCACTTCCCAGAATGCACCACTCGGAAGCTGTGTCTTAGCATCTGTTTTCACCTGGAACTCAACAGGCAAGTTGGCGTAGGGCGAAACCAAGACCCCAAACCTGGGTCCAGCTCCAGCTGAGAGCCCCCTCCCTCCTGCTACCAACTGTCTCTGCAGAGGCCACCAGTGAGGGAGGAAGCAGCAGCCAGGCACCTCTCTACCGTGCCTGGGTCCAGCTCCAGCTGAGAGCCCCCTCCCTCCTGCTACCAACTGTCTCTGCAGAGGCCACCAGTGAGGGAGGAAGCAGCAGCCAGGCACCTCTCCATCGTGCCTGGGTCCAGCTCCAGCTGAGAGCCCCCTCCCTCCTGCTACCAACTGTCTCTGCAGAGGCCACCAGTGAGGGAGGAAGCAGCAGCCAGGCACCTCTCCACCGTGCCTGGGTCCAGCTCCAGCTGAGAGCCCCCTCCCTCCTGCTACCAACTGTCTCTGCAGAGGCCACCAGTGAGGGAGGAAGCAGCAGCCAGGCACCTCTCCATCGTGCCTGGGTCCAGCTCCAGCTGAGAGCCCCCTCCCTCCTGCTACCAACTGTCTCTGCAGAGGCCACCAGTGAGGGAGGAAGCAGCAGCCAGGCACCTTTCCACCGTGCCTGGGTCCAGCTCCAGCTGAGAGCCCCCTCCCTCCTGCTACCAAAGGTCTCTGCAGAGGCCACCAGTGAGGGAGGACGCAGCAGCCAGGCACCTCTCCACCGTGCCTGGGTCCAGCTCCAGCTGAGACCCCCCTCCCTCCTGCTGTCACCTGTAACTGCTGAACTTTCCAACTAAGATTGTAGTGCCTGAATTTGCTTTCCTTTCCCCCCTCCTCCTCCTCCCTCCCTATCCCCTTTCCTTTTGTGTCGTGTCTTTTAGATTGTAAGCCTGTGGGCAGGCACAGTCAAGAAATACTTTTGTAAGCCGCCGTGAGAGCCTTTTTTGGCTGAATGGCGGCATAAAAATCCTTAAATAAATAAAAATAAAATAAAAAAAACTGCTAGGTAGTGACTGCAAAAGACTGCAGCAATTCTTGGGGTTCCCGCCTTCCCTCTTTTTATACAAGCAGGCAGAAGTATCTCCTGAGCCTCACAGAGGCCCAGGTGCCACAGGCTCGCATCCAAGGGAAGAAGGAATTCGGGTTTCCTCTGAGCCAATTTTAATTAAACAAAACACGGGCAGCTTAATGAAACTGAGCTCGGTTCAGCCTGTGACTAAATCTGCCATCGGAGAGGTGATGACCCTCTAAATGAGGAGCAGGCCAATATTTAATTTCTTTCCTGGATGTTATCTAGCTCTTTTGCTTCCCAGTTAAGTTATAACCATTAAAACAAGGATCAGGTTTAACTATATAATGCAGTGAACATCTCAGAGAGTGGTTTGGGGGTGGGGGTGGTACATAGCCAGATGTGGATGGTGGTGGTGGTGCTGGGCTTTGACTAGTTACCCCTAAACACCCTTAAACTGCCCTCAGGTCCTCATATGGCTGTCTGTGGCAGGGAAATCCATCCCTTTTTGGACTCGCAGGATTTTCCCGGTGCCCCTGACTCAACTTGCATTTCCCAGGAATGGAGAGAAATGATAAAGGGGTCATTGCCCCACGAAACATCTCTTTTGGGACCCATTTTAGAAAAAGTGCATTTCAAAGTGTGATTTTTTAATAATAATAATAATAATGCATTTTTCGAACAAGATTACAAGTTTGGCAATGTGCAACGGTTTTGTGAAAACATGCAATCCCCTTCATTGCACTGCGTTGCATTTATTGCATTTATATCCCACCTTTTTTCCTCCAAGGAACCCAAGGTGGAGTACTTAATCCTCCTCCTCTCCACTTTATCCTCACAACAACAACCCTGTGAGGTGGATTGAGCTGAGAGTCTGTGACTGGCCCAAAGTCACCCAGTGGGTTTCCATGGCCGAGTGGGGACTAAAACCCGGATCTCCCGACTCCCAGTCTGACACTTTCGCCACTACACCACACTGGCTCTTTGCATTTTTGGGTTGAGAACAGAGTGTGTTAGGACATTCTGTGAACCGAAACAATTTTTTTATACATTCCCATCCTTTTCTTGCTCAGGTTCTCATGATTACGGAGGAAAAATAAACTACGGTGGCTAATTTTCTCTCCCCACGCAGGCTGGTTACAATCTCTGGCTTATTTTCCCTCCGCAACCCTGCGAACCTGTCCCTTATGCTAGATCACCTCCCGCTCCCACACTTGCCAAATTCTTTAAAGACTTCAACAAGGTCGGGCAGAGTGCCCTGGTGTTTAGGGCCAATAAACGCAAGCCGGAGCAGTCTTCCCCACAACACACCATGACAAGAGATGCAGCCCTTGCAACGGAAGGCCTATTCTTGAGCGACATCCACTTTCCCATTTCTTTTCCCCTAACCGCCACAGACTTTACAGAAATAGTGAGCAATTACATGGAGTTTTAACTTCCCTGCATTTCACTCCCCTCCTGGGAATGCAAGGTTTTTGCATGGCGCATCCCCCACTCATGTCAAAAGAGAAGCATCTCTCAGATGGAGAGGCAGTGCCAGGCAACAGCGGGAGAAGTGGCACTCTCTCTCTCTCTCTCTCTCTCTCTCTCTCTCCCCCCCGCCCCCGTCTCTGCTCCATTCGCAGACAAGTCATTTCCACAATTTCCCCATCAACTGGAGGAGGCACGAAATGAATGGCTCCCATCACATTGCATGCCTCTCTCGAGCGAAGGGAGATGGGACAATTACTTGAATCAGCCGACTTTGTCACTGGTGATCTTTAAAAACAAAACCTTCTTCCTAACTGGAGAAGGAGGAGGCAAGAGAGGCCTGTTGACTGTTTGTTGCTCCAAAAAGAGGTCTTTACGTGCCACTACCAATGTGCTCCGAAGTCTTTATGTGCCACCACCAGTGGACTTTGTGTGACAACTGCCAGCATTTGCTTTCAAGACCCATTTCTTGGTTCCATCGCAGGTGGCAATCCTGTCTCTGGATTGTATTACTTTGGACTCTGGGTAGGGACTCAGACAGGACTGCAGATATGTAAACTAACAGGTTAAGGAGAGCCTAGCCTCTTCAACAGCATCCCACCAACCTGGCATCTTGTGCAGGTGCTTACTAGCCTAGCCTCTTCAACATCTTAGTGCAGTACCAAACCTGTCTCTGGATTGTATTACTTTGGACTTTGGGTAGGGACTCAGACAGGACTCCAGATAAGAAAACTAACAGGTTAAGGAGAGCCTAGCCTCTTCAACAGCATCCCACCAACCTGGCATCTTGTGCAGGTGCTTACTAGCCTAGCCTCTTCAACATCTTAGTGCAGTACCAAACCTGTCTCTGGATTGTATTACTTTGGTCTCTGGGTAGGGATTCAGACAGGACTGCAGATATGAAAACTAACAGGTTAAGGAGAGCCTAGCCTCTTCAGCAGCATCCCACCAACCTGGCATCTTGTGCAGGTGCTTACTAGCCTAGCCTCTTCAACATCTTAGTGCAGTACCAAACCTGTCTCTGGATTGTATTACTTTGGACTTTGGGTGGGGACTCGTATAGGACTGCAGATGTGAAAACCAACAGGTTTTAGGAGAAGCTTACTAGCCTAGCCTCTTCAACAGCATTCCTCCACATGGGCTGGAGTGTAATTCCCAAAATTCCCAGCCAGCATGCCTTCCCACACGCCTGGAAGGCACCAAGCTGGGGAAGGCTGATGCACAAGAATTGTTTTGTATGGAGGAGCCAACCATATGACACCCACCACCACCACCAGCATTCTAAAGTGGTACATCCTGGGAAACCTGTTAACCACCTCAATGAGAACTAGCCTCTTGGTGCAGCCTCTGCAGAGGCCCAGCCCAAGTGAAAAGCTTTAGCTAAGAATGAGCGATGGCCATCACTTACCAAAACCCACCATGGCTTCCCGTAAGCCACCCTGGAAATAAATCCATTGTAATTCTTCTCAGCGTCTGCCCCGCCAAAATTGCCGGGCAGACTCTGGCAGCAATTTTGGCTGCGCTGAATTGGAAAGGAAGGGTAGGGCAACATTTTAACATCCATAGCTGGGGCATAGGTCTCCCACGAGGGTCCTTATCTGGAGAAACAACAGGGGATGATGGACCTCTTTCAGTCTGAGGGTTGAATCCAATTTTGGAGAAGTTCTGAGGGGCTGCGTTCAGTCAGGGCTGAAGGCAAAGCAGGGCAGGGCCAAAGGGGTAAGGATGACAGACCAAAAATATCAGCCTATGTTAGCTTAAAGTTCTTACTGTCAGTAACTTCGTCTTCGTAGAAACATCTCAAATCTTTTTGAATGGGGGAAAGACATGGAAAAGCCAGGAACCTCCCAAATGATCTGCAATCGGGGGGGACGGGGGACGGACGGACAACATAGCCACCTGCAAAACCCAATAGGACCAGATTGCAATCTTCAGAGGGCTGGCTTGGGTCCATCACGGTGTACATCTGACCTAAACACAGCTGCTTGGGGCATTCTGGGATTGATTAATTTGGAGGCATTAATCAGGTCATAAATCATGGGAATAAAATAAACACATTTGTTGTAATTATTATTATTATTATTATTATTATTATTATTATTATTATTATTATTATTTTGGCCATGATCAGGTGCCTCTCTCTGCCTCTCTCTTTCTCTCTTTTAGCATCTCAAATGCTAAATGCTGCAGAGTTTATTGACTGAGGACACAATTTGCAAACTATGAGGAAGGCAAGAGGCCTTCCTAGGGACCTGGAGAGAGAGGGAGGGGGAAAGGAGGAGCAGAAAGAAAATCCCCCCCAAAAAAACTTTTCTGAAGGTTTGGGAATGCCGGGATTTTGTTTGCTATATTCCACAGAGAAGCTCCCAATTTTAATTAAAACGTTTCCACACCCACCTCGTGTCTTTTACTGTGGTGTGTGCGTGTGTGTTTTTAAAATAATCACAACAAATGTGTTTCTTTTATTCCCATAATTTACGACCTGATTAATTGCCAGATTGCCTTAAGTACATTTAACTTGCAAGACAGTTCTGTACACTTTGACGGAACTGATTTCCCGAGAAGCGAACCGAGATGCAAAATGTGCGCTTGGTAATCTTGAGCGGTTTGTTTGGCTCAAGAGAAGGAAGGTTTACTGCATAGGAAATGTGGAGAATCTCAAAGCTAAGCTAAAGCAGGCCTCCGCTCATGGCTTGAGACAAGTGCTAAATTGGGGATCGGCAGCAAGTTGTCTCCCCAGGGCTGTGATGATCACACACACACACACACACACCCCTCTTAGTGCTAAGTATCTGGCAGTGAGTGGCAAAATGATAGACTGATTCAGTAACATAATCAGCTCAGTGAAGGGGGGGAAACTCAATCCTTTAATACACTGCAATCTAACAAACTAGGCAAGGAAATCAGGGAAGGAGAAACAGCCGGTGCTGAACACACAAGTAGAATTCCAATGCCTAAAGACATTAAGGACAGACTCAGGGGATGAACCACTGGCTACGTCCACCAGTGGCAACTGGGTAAAATTCCAAGGTATGAATAGGAAAGGAAAGGAACCTCTCACGCAAGCACTGAGTCATTACTGACTCTTGGAGGGATGCCAGCTTTCACTGACGTTTTCTTGGCAGGCCTTATAGCGGGGTGGTTTGCTGTTGCCTTCCCCGGCTACCTTTCCCCCAGCTAACTGGGTACTCATTTTACCGACCTCGGGAGGATGGAAGGCAGAGTCAACCCGAGCCAGCTGCCTGAAACCAGCTTCTGCTGGGATTGAACTCAGGCCGTGGGGAGAGTTTCGGCTGAAGAAACTGCTGCTTTACCGCTCTGCGCCACACGAGGCTAAGGTATGAATAGGATGACAGCTTATGCATTGCCAAAACAAGAGGACACCGATTTGCATAACATTTTCATATACTACTACTACTACTACTACTACTACTACTACTACTACTATATTTATTTATTTATTAGCTGCCTCTCCCTCTGGATCAAGGCAGGGAACAACACTAAATAAAATATAATACATAAAATTAGTTAAAAGAGCATATAATTGATATCTATAGATGCACATTTTAATGATTCCGACAAAGAGACTTGTAGCACTTTAATGACTAACACATTTAGCCCAAGCTTTTGCAGAGTGGAGTCCTCTTCATCAGAGGCAAGTGGACTGTAGTCCACAAAAGGTTATGCCAGAATCAATTGGTTAGCCTTTCAGGTGCCACAGGAGTCTTGGTTGGTTTGGCTGCAACTGACCATCACGGCTGCTATCCCTCTGCATAAATAGGAATACAATACATCTCGTCCAGGGCCCATTCTAGATTTTGGGTCTTCTTGGGCAAGATACAGTGGAGGCTGGTGGCTCCGATGTCAATGGGACAGTGCATCTGCTCCAAGTTTCAGTCAAAATGGTGGGAATTCCAAAGGAGCTATCCAAGTACATAAGAGCATAAGAAGAGCCCTGCTGGATCAGACCAAGGGTCCATCTAGTCCAGCACTCTGCTCACACAGTGGCCAACCAGCCATCGGCTAGGGATGAACAAGCAGGACATGGTGCAACAGCCCCCTCCCATCCATGTTCCCCAGCAACTGGTGCACACAGGCTTACTGCCTTGAATACTGGAGATAGCACACAACCATCAGGGCTTAGTAGCCACTGATAGACTTTGCCCCCAGGAATTTATCCAACCCCCTTTTAAAGCCATCCAATTTGGTGGCCATCACTACATCTTGTGGTAGTGAGTTCCATAATTTAACTATGGACTGTGTGAAGAAGTACTTCCTTTTATTTGTCCTGGATCTCCCACCAATCAGTTTCATGGGATGACCCCACTGGGTTCTAGTATATTGAGAGAGAGGGAAAAATGTCTCCCTAGCCACCTGGTATCCACCAGGTACCAGCCAGGTATCACAGAGCAGTAGAGTAGGACCATAGGAAGCTGCTTTATACTAAGTCAGACTGTTGGTTCATCTAGCCCAGAATTGCTGACACTGACTGGCAGCAGCGGCTCTCCAGGGTTTCAGGCAGGATTCTTTCCTCACCTCACCTGGAGTTGTCCTTAAATTCAAATTGATTCACCATGTCCACAAAGCCACTGCAATCAAACCCTTACAGACATGCTCACCATTTTCTGGTAAAAGTGATAACTTCGGCCATAGGGACATCGGAAGCTGCCTTATACTGAGACAGAGCCTTGGTCCATCTAGCCCAGTATTGTCAGCACTGACTGGCAGCAGCTCTCCAGGGTTTCAGACAAACAACTCCACCTGGCCAGGCTGGGGATTGAACCTGGCACCTTCTGTATGCAAAGCAGGTGCTCTACCACTGAGCCACAGCCTCTCAACACTCCCTGACGACAGCAAAGACAAAAGTACCAAATCCACCAAGTGCAGGCACCTTGAAGCCATCAATCAAAGCAATGGAGCAAGGAAAATGCCCAAGGCAATGGAAAATTAAGCATCTGCTTAAGGTTTTTTGGGTTTTTTTGTCCTGAAGACCCAGCACTGCAAGTTCCCCCAGCTTTCCGGCATCCGAATCGCCCCACTGAACTCTTCACAGGCTCTCGGAGATGATGGATTAATTTTCCCACTGAACTCTGAGTCTTCGTAAAGTTAATGGCATTTCACTTGCCTGACAAGGTTAAAAAGCCAGCCGACTCTGCCTTTAAAAAAGGTCACAGAGATGGACTGATGGGTCCCCCGACAGCAGCAAAGAGAGCAAGGGGCGGCCTTTGCAAACGCACCACGGCTTCTTTCTCTGCCAACTCAAGGAACTGACGCTCCTCATCCTTCATTTGAACGTCTGTTTACCACTCGGGCGTCAAGGTGAGTCACACGGAGATGGCAGGCCATTCCGAGGCATCAAAAAGCTCTGAGCCACGGCCCTGTCTTCGAGATGCTCCCAGCTCCCCAAAGGAGGGGTACAGGTTGAGCAGGAATCAGCCCTACGTCTGGCATGTGAGCAGCATTCTGCAGAGCTCAAAGTGTTGTTGGAGCAACGACTCCAATCTTCTGCAGCTCTCCTAGGTCCTGAAGAATCCTGTCTGGCCCCTTGACACTGACTAGTGAAGTGAAGCGGCCATTTAATGTCAAAACACAGCTCATTTTAAAATCTGTTTACACTTTTTAACAAATCTATCTATCTATCTATCTATCTATCTATCTATCTATCTATTTATCTATCTATCTATCTAAAACACATAGGTATGTTTCCGTACAGGCTTCAGCTGATACAGGTTGCTAAGCAACAGTAACAACGTGTAACATCAGCTGATACAGGTTGCTAAGCCCCTCGCCTGACTTCTCTGGGCTTTCCAAGGTAATCCTACCCCCCTTTCTGCCTCTTCGCTCCCCCCACCCCACAAAGGGGGCAGTGCCACGGGCCAGAACATGAGCGAGGCACAGCCGGGGCCCTTGGTGGCCGGGTGGGAGGCCGCTCGCCTGCTGCGAGCCCAGGCCCAGGCCTAATCTCATGCAAGCTGGGCGGGCGAGAGGGGGACACCTGCTCCCCCTCCCCCTGACCTCTCTGCCCCCCAGGTCTGCCAGACGGCGCTGTATCGGTGGCCTCCAAGCAGCCTCCACCCCCGCGATGATATTTAATTAATAAACTTGAAGATATGCTACAACGGCGTCTGTTACGCCGGGTACAGCTAGTAAATGTATAAAGGGGTGTGTGCTGTTGTTTATCATTTGTTTCGTTTTGCTATTAACAATCCTCTCCGGGCATGCCTTCACCCAGCAACTCCATCGGTCTCTGGCATCCAACGAAGGGTAGCAGCCCAACTGCAGCAGTGAGAATAAACACAGCTGGGGAGGGGCTGCACTTTGGTGGTAGGATACACGGCTTTGCATGGAGAACATCACAGGTTCGATCCCCAACATCTCCAAATAGGGCTGGGAGAGCTGCCTGTCCAAGAACCTGGTGGGTTGCTGCCAGTCAGTGTGGACAATACTAGATGGACTAAACATCTGTATAGGGCAGCTTCCTTTGTATTTTTCTGGTGGCCCAAGGCCACTTCAGGGGCAGTCCTTTGCATGTTTAGGCAGCCATGCCAGCTAGGGAATGCTGGGAGTTGTAGGAGTTTTTCTGTCTAAACATACAAAACATTGTGCCCTTTGAGAACAATCCTGTAGCCCCTGGACAGCTTCTGAAGGGTGTCAGGATGCTGGCAGATCTCCTCTGCAGAGGCCTGAGAAGAGATCCAACCTTGGAGGAGATCCGACGTTGGATCTCCCCCCCCCAGCCCCTCCCAGCATTCCATGCTCCCCCTCCCCTCTCCCTTTCTACACCTTGGATTTTTCCCTGTGCATCCAAATGATGCACAGGGAATCCCAGGAGCAGGCAGGGACAATCCTCCATTTCCCCAGGATAACCGAAACCTCGGTTATCCTGGTTTTACCTGGAGTCCCAAGACAATCTCAGGACAATCCCATCCTGGCTTCTTCCCTCCTTCCTGCGACTAGTGGGAGTCCGGGCCGGCGCTACCATTAGGCCAACTAGGCAGCCGCCCAGGGCGCAGACCTCAGAGGGGCGCAGTACTGACCTTTAAGGGTCACAGTTTTGTACAAATTAGCTGTTTCCAGAAAAAAACACAATAAGTTCAAGTTTTGTGCTTTTTAATTTGTCTACAAAACATGTGTTCTTAAAAAACGAAGTTGGCGATTTTTTTTTTTTGATTTTTTTGGTGGTGGGGTGTGTGTGCAAGTAGCTCACCTGGCCTAGGGTGCAAAATAGTCTGGCACCGGCCCTGGTGGGAGTCAGCAGAGGGAAGGAGCTGGGCTAGGGTGAGTCCAGGGACATCGAGGTGGGGAGCAGAGGTGGGGCTTTTTTCTCTCTGTGTGTTTTTACTTATGATTCGCTGGAGCACAATTGTGCTCTGGTTCCTGGGTTGCTGTTTTTTAAAAAATGGTGCGTGGGATGGGTGTGACATCCCTCTTTCCTTCTGGGACATCGTGCTTCCATTTAGACGCCCAGGGATGATCCCGTAAGCAGGTAAGTATGGGACCATCCCCCCTCCCTCCCTGAAGGCTCTTAGGTGTAGAAAGTAGGGCTGTGCACTCCGCCCCAGTATTATCTAGTAACCGAGAACATCCGCAGAACATTCGATCTTCCAGAGCAGAGATTAGCAGCTTCCAAACCCATCAATTAATATCAGTGTGGAGTCATGCCCAATTGGAGCTTGTAAAGTCTCCAGAATTATCCTGCTGTCTGTGTATGTGTGTCTAAATTGAATATCTCCATATCTGGAAGATGCTGAGTGGGGTTAAGGGTAGCTTTGATATTGACATCTGTGGCTAATCAATTAGGAATAGCCACAGCACTGTCCCTGACCGTGTTCTCCTCCAATCGCAGTGTTTGGGGCAGTGGGAAACACTAACTTGCTTCTGATTCTGGCTGTGGGGAGGGAGAGAGGGAGCGTGTTTCTGCTCAGACTCGTAGAAGACAATCATCCACATTTCCACAATGTGAAAGTACTGCTGGGCTGGCTGGCTGGCATGGTGAGTGAGAAAGCTTCTACAACTCAGTCAGGCACAGGCAGGCTCTTTATTTCAGTGTCTGGGCTTCCAGTGTGTGTGTGTGTGGGGAGCACTCCGTCCAACAGATCTAAAGGGCACCAGGTTGGAGAAGGCTGAAGGGAGATTTTTTAAATAAAAAATCCTCAAAAATCAGGGCAGCAATGGATCTGATTCAAACTTGGCATGGCTAAAGCCCTCATTAAGAGCTATCATGTTGCCATGTTTCATCTCTTTATCTATAAACATTACACAAATATAAGCATTTTAATTAATTTCCATTTTAAAATTCCTAAAAAGTCAAAGCATGAACTGATCTGATTCAAAATTGGCAAAGCTAAAGCCCTCCTTAAGGGCTATCAATGTGCCAAGTTTATCTCTATCTTTAAAAATGAGGGAGATGTAAGCATTTCTGTTAATACTGGTTACCCGAATACTGAACGGTTCTTTGATGGGTAATTCGACGAGGTGGGGAGAGGGGAGCCGCTCTGGAAATTGAGGCAGAGAAACACCTCTACAAAGCTCTAGATCGAATTTTGAGGCACAGAAGATCCACTTTGTACACCCCTAGTAGAAAGGGCCTCTTTCTCAAGGTCAGCATTGCAACCTTGGGAAGGGAGGCAGGGAGGGGAAAGATTGGGAATATTTCAGATCCAGAGGCCTCTCAGCTCCCACCCCTGTTCTTATCAAGGTAAGTGAATCAGATGGGCTGAGTCTAACGTGACATCTAACGTAAAATAGATTTTCAGAAGCTGGAGAGGCTTAAAAACTAGGCCTGTGCATGGGCCGCTCCGCTCTGCTGCGGAGCTTCGGCTTCGAATCGGAGCTCTGCAGTGGCAGCGGTGGTGCCAGGTAAGGCCCCCCTCCCTTCTCCCCCCTTACCTGCATCCGTCGCGGTCCAGCAGCGGCTTCACCTGAGGTCGAGGCTCAAAGTGGAAGGGCAGGCCGCGGTTGTGGCCTGGTCTTCCAGTTTGAGCCTCAGCCTCAGTTGAAGCCACCGCCAGACCACGACAGAAGCATGCAAGCCCCCCTCCCTCTGCCCCCTTACCTGGCTCTGCCACTGTCACCACACAGACTGCGGCAGTGCCAGGTAAGCCCCCACTTACCTTTTTTTCGGAGCTCCGGATCGAGGCAAAGGATCCGCTTGGTCTCAGTCCTCTTCGCCTTGATTCACAGCCCCCCCCGACCTGCTTCATCTCCGTCTTTGTCGGAGGCGAAGCAGGCCGCCTCGATATTGCTTCTACGCTGTGATGCGAAGCAGAGCACAGCCCTATTCAAAACCCTCTGCCATTCCTCCTGCCCTGTCAGGCTTTTGCTGGCAGGGTTTAGGATGGGCATCTATCCCATAGGATTGCACCCTAAGTATTATAGCCCAGCAAAGACTTAAGCAGTGTACTCTTCCACCAGACTGAAGATAGCCTCCAGTTTCTCCACAGTGGTGGCAGCTGGAAAGGGTTACACAGCCCCATCCATGTCCGCCATGCACCCTCCACGGGATGCATCCCAACAAGCCACAAGGAAGCAGTTACGACCGCTGAGGCATCGTGCACACCGCCGGCTTTGAATTACAATGAAAGGTCATTACCAGCCATGCTGCTCAGCCCTGGTCTGATCTAGAGAGAATCCCTTTGAACTACACCAATCGGATCCGTGACTCTGCCGATGATAATCAGGGCAATGATGACCCTGGCTCTCTACCTGCGGCTAAATTGCCGGAGCTGCTCTCAGCTACTTTGAAGGAAGTAACTTCTTGTTAAAACCAATCTAGTTATTAAGGTGGGGAGAAAAGAAAGCTTCCAAAAAGAGGCTTGTAAGCCATTACTGTGCTTTAACAAGGATTTGTAAAAGGACTGCAAAAGAGGCGTCTTGGGACTGGACAAGAACAAGTAACCACTCCAACCTTCAGGGCAGTCTCTGATTAAAATTGCCACCATTGGCACAATCCGGGGGCAAAGATGCCGGCGCGAGCCCCCACTGTAGTGAGTGGCGTTTGCACGGGACTCTCCAGAAAGCTGTTAATGTGACGTGGTTTCAGAAAGCTGGCCTCCAAGGCCAGGGATGGCATTCAGGCTGACATGCTGCCTCTTCCGTAGAATGCCCGTCCCTCAGCTCCTGAAAGAAAACACGGCGTCCCTGCAAAGCACAGTGTCTCAGGTGTTCCTTTCAGCGTTTGAAAACGGCTTTCTTTGCAACCTCCAGCAAGAGGCGAAAATAGCGTCTTCTCCCTATTTTGACAGCTGGCACTTTCCCCTTCTGACTTCACAAGAGAGAGAGGGGGGGGGGGAGAAGGGGGTACCTCTGGTTAGTCAGCTTCACCTGGTGTGAGGCATACATGGGAGCTCAGAATATGTTTAGAAAAAGCGACGGATGTCTTCCGCTTGGCACGTCAGAATGCAGATGGGGTCACCGGACAGAAATGCCCTTCACGTCAAAAGCTGTGGGCGACCACCCCTTCTGAGAGACAGGGTGGGGTAGTGGTTAGGATTGAATCTGGATTGAGATCCCT
This sequence comes from Elgaria multicarinata webbii, assembly GCF_023053635.1. Taxonomy (NCBI): domain Eukaryota; kingdom Metazoa; phylum Chordata; class Lepidosauria; order Squamata; family Anguidae; genus Elgaria; species Elgaria multicarinata. The sequence continues at coordinate 25,737,459 of NC_086185.1, read as the reverse complement.
GCTCAGCTGTAAAACTCTCTGGGTGACCTCGGGTCAGCTATTGCCTCTTTCAGCCTGTCCTACTAGACAGGGTTGTTGTCGAGATAAAATGGGTGGGTGGGGGAAACCACGTAGGTCACCCAGAGCTCCTTAGAGGAACGGAAGGACAATCCATTCAATGTCCTGGTTCTAGCCTAGTCTCCTCTCTGGTGTGTTCATCTGTTGCCATCGGTGTCCAAGTGCTGACTTCACTTAGGCCGGAAAATGTAAGCTGCAATGCTGTTTCCCGCGCACACCCACACACCCTTTTAAAACAACCTCCATTTTAGAAGCGTGTTTGCAATTCTCATCTGACTGTCAGTCCCTGATTGCGGCAGGATGCAGAAGGGGACTGGGTGGAGAAGTAAAAATAACCCAGGAAGCATACATTTTAATTAGCGTTTTGACAAAACACTCGGCGGTTAACACAACAGGCACACGCACACAGGCAAGATCTCGCCCCATTCTTCCGAACAAACTGACTAAATACTTTCGAGAGAATTCTTTCCATTTTGCATTATTATCTTTCCTTTGCTTCGACTTGGTGCAGCACATGCCTTTGGGTGGTGTTTTGAGCGGTTAGAAGATCCCTTTTCATGGCCAGAACCCAAGGGAGTAATTGTGATGAGGAAGTGAGCGAGGACACACGGAGGCCACAGAAATGGACAGACGGATGGAAAACGAATCTCTGCATCAAACAGCTGCGTGCCAGGGCCGGTGCCAGACTATTTTGCACCCTAGGCAATACAAGCTACTTGCACCCCCCACCAAAAAATGGCCAACTTCAATTTTTAAGAACAGATGTTTTGTAGAACAAATATTTTCCTTTTATTATGTTTTTTTCTTAAAACAGCTAATTTGTATAAATCTGCGACCCTTAAAGATCAGTACTGCGCCCCTCTGAGGCCTGTGCCCTAGCCGGCTGCCTAGTGGGCCTAATGGTAGCGGCGGCCCTAGCTGGGTCAGAGGTGTGAGAGATCAGCCTTCCCTGACCTGTTGCACCCCCTCCCTGACAGGCTGGACTACATCTTACAGCATCAAGCAGCCAGCATATGGGACTGAGGGTCAAAACAGACATTTCTTAAATCCACTTTTAAAAGGTATGTCTCCCCCCCTCCTTCATTTTTATTCCAGAGTAGGTACAGGGCCTCCGATCCAGAACTTAAAGGCTACCGCCCACCCTAGGGACCAGATCCAGATTGGTGCTCGTGTACCTATTCTAGAGTCAAGATGAAGAAAGGGGGAGGGGGAGATGTAACTGCTAGATACAGATTTAAAGTAATGTCTGTATCAGCCCTGAGTCAGGTTTAGGTGCGTTTCCCTTGTCAAATGCACACTCAAGTGGCAAAATAAGGTCCGGTCTGAATAATCTTTCCAGACAACTGCCGTATTTCTTCGATTATAAGACGCCATCGATTGTAAGACGCACACTAATTTCAGTACCACCAACAGAAAAAAAAACCACCTAAGACACACCCGAGATTCTAAGACGCACCCCATTTTTAGAGACGTTTATATGGGGAAAAAAGTTCGTCTTAGAATCGAAGAAATAGGGTAGTTGTTCAAAGGCAGAAAATACAATAAATAAACAAATCTATAATAGATCAAGAACGGCTGAAAGAATTTAGAGTGGCTGTTGGATATTGCTTTTCAGTATTTTAAATGCCAATTGCTATACAGGCTAAGGGTACATTTCACTCTCTCGGAGGTTTTCGGTATAGACATAACTGGCCTCGTTGTGCTTATGCAAAGGAACAAGATGATCAATACGAGCGTGGGAACCTTCCTTTCCGCCCGCCCACCTCTTGCTGCTCAGCCCTTCATCCCTGCCTCCGCTGCGAGACGTCCAGCGACTGGCATGCAATCCAGTTAGTCCCAATCCAAAGAGGAAAAAAGAGCATTGCAGCTAATAATTGGGGAGACAACGGCAGCAAAGGAAACGAGAAAGGGGGGGGGCGAAATACAAGCTGTGCAAAACGCCGCTTGTCAGCAAAACAGTTCGGAGCGGAAATCTGGCACTTTGAATGGTTGCATCTGTTGCACGGGGCGGGGGGGAACGAGGGGTGGCAAGTGCCCAGCTGGAAAGGAGGTGCAGGAAATGCACCAAATCTATGTGTGTTTACAACACCCAGCCGGTGGAGGGTGGTGAATCTGAAATCAGTGGGGCGGGGCATCCGCTCCGGGATGCTTTAGGGTGGATTCCTGCATTGAGCAACAGGTTGGACTCGATGGCCTTGTAGGTCCCTTCCAACTCTGCGATTCTAGGATTCTATGATCCAGTCAGAACTCTACAGGAGCTCTCCAAGGTGCAAAGCCTCACTTCAGCAAGTGGAAGGAAAGGAAGGAAGGGCTCCGACGGGAGTCAGGATCTGGCCAGGTTCATTTGAGACATCCTGCTGGGAGTTTAGTAGAATGTGTGGTCTCAAACGCGACTGCAGCAGGTGGGGCCCAGCAATGAGTTTCTATCCGCATCAGGGCGGTGTCGAGGAGAGGCAGAGACCCACTGCCAAGACCTTCCTGGAGTTACTCCTCCTCTTTGCTATCACAATCGGGGGGGGGGGGCTATACGGAGGCCCTTTGGCACCAGGAGCCTTGCACCCGCATTTGGTCCGGGCCCGATTCAAAGTGCTGGTATTGACATTTAAAGCCCTAAACGTTTTGGGGCCAGGTTATTTGCAGGAACGCCTCCTCCCATATGTACCTACCCGGACCTTAAGATCATCTACAGGGGCCCTTCTCCGTGAGCCCCTGCCAAAGGAAGTGAGGCAGGTGGCTACCAGGAGGAGGGCCTTTTCTGCTGTGGCACCCCGGTTGTGGAATGAGCTCCCAGAGAGGTTCGCTTGGCGCCTACAGTGTACTCCTTTTGTCGCCAGCTGAAGACCTTTTTATTCACTCAGTATTTTAACACTGAATTTTAACTTAAATTTAAATTATACTGTTTTAACTCTGTATTTTAACCTTATATCAATTTTGCTGTGTGGTTTTATCCTGGTTGTGCTTTTTATACTGTATTTTGTATTTGTGTTTTTAACCTGTTGGTTGTTTTATGATGGTTTTAATTTTTGTGAACTGCCCAGAGAGCTTCGGCTATTGAGCGGTATAAAAATGTAATAAATAAATAAATAAATAAATAAATTTGCCTTCCTTCCCAGGGGCTGCACGGAAAGGAAGGCCAGCATGATTTTTCAGATGGGGGTTGACTGGTCCTCCAAACTCGTTCTGCCTGGCGCCTCTTGAAAACTTAAAAATAGAAATGGTGGGGAGGAAAGGAATGGGGCCATTCCTCGCTGGGGAGGAGGAAGGAACAGGGCTGTCCCTCACCCCCCCCCTTTTTTATTATTTTAAGATCCCAATATGCAGAGCTCCACATATTCAGATGGAGGTTGACCAGCCCTTCCATTTATATTTATTTATTTATTTATTTATTGCATTTCTATACCGCCCAATAGCCGAAGCTCTCTGGGTGGTTTGCAAATCTAAGACAATTCAAAACAAAACAATAGTATAAAACCATAATAGAAAATACAATATAAAAGCACATCCAAGATAAAAACAGCAGCAATGCAAAAATACAAATATTTATTTATTTATTGCATACTTATATTTGTTTATGCAGAGCTCTGCAGATTGAGATGATTAAAAATAAAAACCGGGGGGGGTGATGAATGGCACTGCTCTTCTACTCCCCCCCCCCCGTGCCCAGGCGGCTGCCCCAAAATTGAGGATATGACACATTTTCTTGTCAAATGCCCAATGTATGCGGAATTGAGGAAGCAATATCTTGAGCCTTTAATTCCCAGGTTTAACTACATGCTGCCCAAAAAGGCAACTCAAATACTTCTGTTAGGCTCTGATCATTATATATCATTTAGGTCTGCAAAGTTTGTAAATCGGGCGCTGGAGGTGCGGAAGCGCCTGACTACCTTATAGGATCAAATTATATCCTGTTGATACCATATGTTGGTTAATATAGTTAACATAAATATGACAACCTGCCTGTCTGCGATGTTATTAATGATTGTCTTACTCTTTCGGCTGCAGTGAGTTGGCGGCTCGGTGTGCGATTATTTTGTTTGTATGCGAATGGCCTGCCTGGCTAATATGCAATAAAGTATTTTTTATTGATTGATTGATTGATTGATTGCATTTCTATACCGCCCAATAGCCGAAGCTGTCTGGGCGGTTCACAAATTTAAGACAATTCAAAACAAAACAATGGTATAAAACCATAATAGAAAATACAATATAAAAGCACAACCAAGATAAAAACAGCAGCAATGTAGCAATACAAATATTTATTTATTTATTGCATATTTATATTTGTTTATGCAGAGCTCTGCAGATTGAGATGATTAAAAATAAAAACTGGGAGGGGGAGTGATGAACGGCACTGCTCTTCTACTCTCCCCTCACCCCGTTTTTATGGTTTTTAAAGTTTTTTTAAAAAAGTTTTTAAGAGCCTCGGAGCTGCGTCCGCTGCCAAAAAAAGTCAGGGTAAACACCCTGTGGCGTTACACCCCACAAGTCAGTTCCCAAAGGTATGCCTGCAGTTTGTAAGTCTGTGGTTTGTAGAATGTTGGCCTGAGTGGGCGGAGTTAGAATGTCTTGGGAGGGGGGAGGAGTGATATATAAGGGAAGGACGGAGGGGATTGTGAGTTCTTTCTTTCCAGGGAGACTTGTTAGGGACTCTTAGAGTCTGTAGTGCTCTCTGTATTTATGGTACTTAAGTTTTGGGAAATTTGAGAGTCAGTGTAGTGAGTGGTGTCTTTAGAGTGAGGTGTGCACGTAGTGGAAGTATATTAATCAATACTGAGAATAAATAAGGTTCAAGAGTGATTGTGTGAGAAAAAGGAAAGCGCGAATGTGAGAGTGACCGGATTGTATGGAAGGTTTCAAAAAGGTTTTTAAATGTTGTTATTTGAAACAAAACTTATGAACTTTTAAAAATAAATTTTGATTGTTTGTTTTAAAACTACCACAAAAATCCCACGTGTCTGTTTGGCATTTATCATCTTAAGTTTACATCATTCAGCACCCACTCTGACAATCATTCACCTGAGCAGATATAACTCACAGCGCATTATTATATATATTAAAATCCATTCTCCATTTTAAACCCCTTTCTCCACATAGTTTGGAGGAAGGTGGGCTTTATCCCTTGCCTCAGGCGTATCAAGTGGTGGTGCTTGGCTTGAACAGGGAGTAGCCTCGGCCGGGTCTGGTGTTCAGAGCCTGTGTCGCCCCATAATAAGTGGTGGCAGACGTGAGGTCTGGTGTACAGAGCCTGTGTCGTGGCACACGCGACTTCTTTGGACCGGATTTTCCAGGGTTTGCCCCTGGATGGCTTCGCATTTGCGGCTGCGTCATCTGTCCAAAAATGGAAAGGTGTGCATTTACGGCGGTGTAAACAGCCGTATAGACAAGCTCATTCGCCTGCTTCTCGCTCTAGCCAGTGGTGAGGAGGAGGAGGAGGAGATACCACGGCCTCCTCGCTCCCTGGCTCTGTGACCATCAAGCAAGCAAGCGTGAGCAAGGAAGAGAAAGAGGAGGCGGAATAACAGCAGTAGGTGATAACGGCAGGAAGAACGCAGACTCATGGAGGGAAGGCATCCATGGAGGGTGTCTTGACCACGGCCCTTCCCAAACTTGGCGCCAACACTTATTGGCTTCTCTTTATTAATTAGCATACTGATTTAATTAGTCCTTTCGGAATTGCACGCTGCAAAATTCATTTAAGGATGTCAAATGCAAGTTGTCCATTTAGTGCAGGATGCTGCAAAAAAAAATTAAAAAGAGCTGAACTCATCAACGTTTGGGAGAGCAGGGACTTGATTGGCAAAGGCTGGGCTTCTGCCACCAATGATCAGTGGTGATGCAATAGGTTCAGGGCAGGGGCCAAAGCCATTTGAGATGTGAACGTCTTACAAAAGGGAGGGGGGGAGGAGAGAAAAGCCTTCCGAGGAGAAGAGAGCCTCCAAGCAGTGCTTCATGCGAAAAAATGTTGAATTGACTTTATTAGACCCAACGGGAGGAAATTGGATTTCCTTTGCACAGCGGCTTCTTGCATGGCATGAAGGAAGGGACCCGGAGTGATGATTTTTGGACTGGGAGGTGAGCCCTAACAACAGAGGAAAAAGAACCTGGTAAGGGGTAACCTTTCATGCTCGTTCATAGTTTTGTAGCCCTTTGCAATGTGCCAGGATCTCAGTGCAGTTCTTCTCACAGCAAACGTGGGAGGCAGAGGGCTTTGGGAAAGGTCAGGACAAGCTGTTTCGTTCCTGATAAAGCACTAAGCAAAGTGACTATATTCTGCACCCAGATCCGATCCTAATTCCTGATTGGGGCTTTCAGCATGGGGAGAAAGTTAAAGAAAGAGAGAGCTTCCCTATCTATTAATAATAATAATAATAATAATAATAATAATAATAATAATAATAATAATAATAATGGCATCCCCAAAGGCAAAACCAGGAACAAAATAAGAGTAGTGGAACATCAAAAGCTGCCTTATGCTGAACAGGACTGGCATCAAGGGTGGGCATTTTGGGGGCACTTGCTGAGAGGCCGCACCCCGGCAGGGTCCTATTGACAAAAGTTCCCAGGACTTGCTCCTCCCCTTCCCCGTTGCAGCCTGGTTCTTCACCTGCCTCATGCTCTGGCCCAGACAACAGTGGTAGTGAGAAGGAGGAGCAAGAGGTCATAGAATCACAGAATAGTAGAGTTGGAAGGGGGCTATAAGGCCATCGAGTTCAACCCCCTGCTCAATACAGGAATCAACTTTAAAGCATACCTGACAGATGGTTGTCCAGCTGCATCTGGGAGAGGCCACCACTTCTCTAGGTTATTGGTTACATTGTCGCACTGCTCTAACAGTCAGGAAGTTTTTCCTGATGTCCAGCCGGAATCTGGCTTCCTTTAACTTGAGCCCGTGATTCTGTGTCCTGCACTCTGGTAGGATCGAGAAGAGATCCTGGCCCTCCTCTGTGTGACAACCTTTTTAAGTATTTGAAGAGTGCTATCATGCCTCCCCTCAATCTTCTCTTCTCCAGGCTCAACATGCCCGGTTCTTTCAGTCTCTCTTCATAGGGCTTTGTTTCCAGACCCCCTGATCATCCTGGTTGCCCTCCTCTGAACATGCTCCAGCTTGTCTTCACGGGCTACCTGCTCACTGGCTCGCTGCCCATGAAGCAAGCAAGTGGTAGCAATGATGGGAAAGAGGAGGAGGAACAAAAGCAGCTGGTGACAATGGAAGCGAGAACGTAGACTCATTCAAGGAAGGGGCCCATTGAGAGTTTCTTACTCAAGAGTCCCTAAAATACCTGGAGCTGGCACTAATACTGGGCTGGTTTCCACGACACAGATGAGCCATCGTGGCTTATTTAACCCATGATGAGCCACAGCATGTGCCCGGCATTTTGAATATGCACCACCCAATTGAGGCAATCAGGGTTTGCACCGTGTCATGCAAACCTGAACATCAAGAGTTATTCAAGCGTTAAACAACCTTCGCATAAACCTACTAGTTATTGAGGGTTATGCGGGAGTTGTTTAACTCTTGAATAGCCCATAAAGGTTGGGTTCGCACATCATGGAGCAACCCCCCAATCGGTCCGATCGGGGGTTGCACATAGGGCTGTGCACCCCTTACTCAAACCGCTTCAGAACCTGATCCAGTTCAGGTCAATCCAAACCTCCCCCGATCCGCTCCAGAACCAGATCCGGAGTGAGATCCGGAGGCCTGGATCAATATTCGGCCATTTCGGGGGGGGCTTCCCCACTTACTTGCCTCCACAGCAGACAGCGGAGGCAGGTAAGTGGGGAAGGGGGACAAAATGGGGGCTGAATAAGCCCCCCTCCCCCTTACTTGGTTCCGCTGTCTGCCGCCGCACAGACCGTGGTGGACGGCGGAGCCAGGTAAGCCCCCCCTCCCCCCCTCCCACTTACCTGGCTCTGTCGTCCATCACGGTCCGGGAGGCGGCTTCAATTGTGGCCCAGCCTGGGCCACAGTTGAAGCCGCCACCCGGACCGCGACGGACCCAGGTAAGCCCCCCTCCCCCCCACTTACCTGGCTCTGAAGCTTCGGAACAGTCCAAACCACTTCAGACTGTTCTGAACCGCTTCAAGCCGATCCAGACCTCCCCCGATCTGCAAACTTCGGAGGTCCGGATTGGCCCGCTCCGCTTCGCATCTGGTGATCCGTAACGGAGCGGAGCACACCCCTAGTTGCACATTCAAAGCAACAGCTACATGCACCGCAGCTCATTGTGGGATATTTAACCTATGAGAACCTGCCGTGTCGTGCATTGAGTCAAACCGTTGAGCCCTTTAGCTCAGCACAGTCCACAGCAGAGTATCAGACAGGTGGCTTTCCCTGCTGTGGGCCATACTGAGCTGAATGGCTCAAGGGTCCAACTTAAAAACAGTGGTGATTGAAACAGGGGTGTCTTTCATGCAAAGCTGATGCTCCATCACTGAGCTGTGGTCCTTCTCCGAAAGGTAAGATTCCAGGCCACATGGTTCTGAAGAAAGGGCTGCTTTCAATAGGAACATCAGATGCTGCCATCTCTCAAGTCGAACCATGGGTCCATCTAGCTCCATCTTGTCTGTACTGGCTGGCAGTGGCTCTCCAGGATCTTTTCCCGGTGCTATTCTGAAATGCCAGGAATTGAACCTGGCACCCCTTTGCCTGCAGGTCACCTGCTCTAGCATGGAGCTCTGGGCTCTCCACATTTACTAGGGGTGTGCATGGACCCCCTGATCCTCTTCGCGCCCTTCCGCAAATTGCGGATTGGGCCTGCTCCGCCCCGCCTCGATCCGCCTAGGGGCCACTCCGCTTCGCTGCGGAGCTCCGGCTCCAAATCGGAGCTCCACAGTGGTGGGGAATGGGGGCAGGTAAGCCCCCCCTCCCTCCTCCCCCTTACTTGTGTCCGTCCCGGCACATCCCAGCTTCACTAGAGCCCGCGGCTCAACCAGGAACTGTAGGCCCCAATTGCAGCCTACACTTCCTGGTTGAGGAAGTGTAGTGTACACTTCACTGGGCTCTAGTGAAGCTGGGATGGGCCGGGACAGATGCAGGTAAGACCCCCCTCCCTCCTCTCCCTTACTTGCATCCGTCCGCGGTCCCGCGGCTGCTTCAACTGAGCCCGAGGACTCAACCAGGAAGACTAGGCTGCGGCTAGCTATGAATCAGGCAGGATTAAAAAGGTAACAATAAACACAGAGGGCTGAGATGTTAAATTCATCCTCGAGCAGCTGCCGTTTTGGGAGTTGGAGGAGGAAGAAAAGTGGGGTGCCTGGGAGAAAGCAGGACACAGAGAAATCCCCTTCCTTGCCCTCCTGTTTCAAAGCTAGCAGCCTGAGCTCAGGGTCAGAGACGGCCCATGGCCCCCCTTCCGAGGGTTCCCGCAGGACCCTTTCGCTTCGTTGCTGCTCCAAAACATTTGCTCCAGCTGCCCCCGACAAAACGACCGTGGCCTTCTGCTTCCTACGCCTTTTGAGAGGGTGCAAAGGTTAAGCCTTAGAAATGAAGATTTCCTCCTGTTTTTTTGTATGCTGACTTTATCAAAAAAGGGGGAGAAAGAAAAAGAAAGAAAGAAGGGGGGCAGCAAGATGAAACGGGTGGCAGGAAAAAAGAGTGTGCATTAAGGCGGCAGCTCTACAGCTATAAAAAGAACGGGAAAGAAAGGAAATCAGGGCTCCAAAAAGCCATATGAAAACATGAAGTGAAGGAGGCGCTTTGACAACAGAGAGCTGATTTTCATGTGCCTCCACTGAACTGGGGCGTCTTACTCTCCGCAGGGAGAGGCCTCAGCTCCATTGTAGAGCAGATGCTTTACAACCCAAAGGTCCCAGGGTTCAATCCAGGCATTCCCCAGGTAAGGAGGAACTCAGGTGGAATAAGAGGGAAAAGATTCTGTTCTTTCTGGCACCCTGAAGAGCTGCTGCCAGTCAAAGCAGGTCATCGCAGGCTAAATGGGACGAGGCAGGGTCCCGTGCTACTCTAATTAAGGGAGCTACAGGTGGAGGATGCATTTTAAAGAGGGTTGAAGGTGGTTTAGGAATGCAGGAACCGAGGAATGTGCCTTATACACATTCAGACCCTTGGTCCATCTAGTCCAATATTGCCGACACTGACTGGCAGCAGCAGTTCTCTGGGATTTCAGGCAGGAGATTTTCTTAGTCCTACCTGGAGAAGTCGGGGATTGAACCTGGGAACTTCTGCATGTAAAACAGGGGCTCTCCCACAGAGCCACAGCCCCTCCCCTGAGGTCTGACGCTGGAATCGTTGTTTGTGCTACACAGAATAATTTCAGGTCCATCTCTACTAGACTGAATTTGCAGGTTTTGGTGTTTCAGAAAAAAATAAATCCTACAGCTCCCAGCATTCCCAGTCACCACGGAAGTTGTAGTGCTTTTTTTCAAGGGCTGTGCACCACCTCAGGCCGAAGCCTAGTCAAAGTGGGCCGATTCAGCCTGCCTCGGCCCGAATCTGAGCCGGCACTTGGCAGCTCCAGGGAAGGGAAGGAGGAGGGAGGGCAGTGAGTGAGGAGTCAGCAGGGACTCCCAATCGGCTTTGCAACAAGGAACCCACCAAGCTGACCTGCTTTGAGGATGGCGGAAATCTCACTTTGATTCCAACGTGTCCCTAGTCAAACTGGAGCCATTTCAGCGGCTCCGAAACAGCTTCCAAGGAGAGTTTGGGGGGCGGGGAGGAGCTGTGCATAGCCCGACTTTTTTCTGTCTCAACAGGCATAGGATTGTATCTTAAGCCTAGTATTATGCAGCCTGACTGGCAGGAGCTTTCAGAGTCTTTCGGAGAGGAACATTCCCCATCACCAATACCACCTATGCTCCTTTTAGGGCCGCAGCTAGACCTAAGGTTTATCCTGGGATCCTCCAGGGTTCACCCCTGCCTGAGCACTGGATCCCCTGTGTGTCACCTAGATGAACAGTTTGACCCCTGGACAAACCAGGGATAAACCTTAGGTCTAGCTACGGCCTAGGTAGCAATGCTGTGTGTGTCTTGCTCCCAGGTGGAGGGTTACTATTGCTACCCATCAAAAGGCCTTGTGAAGCTATTCCCTTTTTTCTTCCTGAACTCTTTTTTTTTTTTTTTTGGTCTAGTAAGAAAAAGGACCGAACAGTGGAAAAACATGGGGTAGGCTACAAATCAAAGATTTATTTCTTGTTACTTATTCCAAATATTCCTTGGCCGCCTTTTAGGGCAGAAGCTTTCCCCCAAAATGTCCAAGGATGTCATCGCCTGGACCCCAAATAATATCGGGGTGATTGCACATTAAAAACCTCATCTGGAAGCACCCTCGGAGATGCCGTTTCTAACTTCAACACCCTTCTGCACAAGCGAAGACGTGCCAGCAACCAGCTTAGCAAGTCCAAGAGCATCCATGCTTCAAAGCGAAATGAGCATTAAGGGACCTTTTATTGGCTCTCGCGTCCCAATCAGAATCCTCAGAATTAAAAGGCTGTTATTTAAAAGGCCACCTGAGTGACATTATTCGGAGATGTCAGGGCATTCATCACAAAGAGAGCAGAACTTTGGCCAAAGACATTCAGGCAGGGGAGGGAGGGAGAGGTGTAATTACACAGACACCAAGAGCGGAGCCACCTCTGGCTTTGTGCGGGCCCTTGGCCCAGAAAACCATTGACAGATCATTGAATCATAGAATAGCAGAGTTGGAAGGGGCCTCTAAGGCCATCGAGTCCAACCCCCTGCTCAATGCAGGAATCCACCCTAAAACATCCCTGACCGATGGTTGTCCAGCTGCCTCTTGAATGCCTCTAGTGTGGGGGGGTTGTTGGTGGGGGTGGGATGGAAATAAAATCCACACCCTTTAGCCTATGCAAAGCATATGCAAAGTGCCCTCTAGGGTGGCCAGGTGGATCAGCACAGCTGCCTGCATTTTTGGCTTCTGCTTGGGGGCACAGCTATGATGAGTGCCTGCATTTCAAAATTGACCACTACACTTCTGCCACTGACTGGCCACGCATCGTTTTGTGGGGGGTTGTTCAATGCATTTACCAGAAGAGAGAAAGACCTTTGCAAGGACGTGTTCAGGATAAAGGTCACCAAGGGGTATGCGTCATTTGCTGTACGTGACTCAGACTTTTACAGGGCTTTTATAAACCCGACGTGGGTAGGAGCTTTGGTGTTCCTTCCCGGAGTGGCATTCTTGGGAACGGTGGGGTGTGTGTGTGCTGAAGCAACATACAAACTACGTAAGCCCGCTGTGTATTCTCCAGAGAAAACTGTTCGTTGCTGCAGCAGAGGCTGGGATCTAAAGAACCGCAGCAGGGAGGCAGGCAGGCAGGTACGCACGCATGTTCACACCACACATTCACACCCACCCACATACATGCACATACACCAGAGTTTCCCTAGGATGGTAAAAGTATTTTCTTTGTCCCTCTCTACACTTAAGGGTGTAGAGGAAGGGAGGAGGAGGATCGTGGATTTACCTGCTTCCGCGATCCTCCCTGGGCATCCAAACAGAAGCATGATGTCCTGGAAGGGAAGAGGGGCGTTGCGCCCATCATGCCTGTCATGTTTTTTTTTTAAAAGGCAGGAGCTGGGAGCACAATTGCGCACCAGAGAAGAGTAAAAAAAAAAAGCCCTAACTCCACTCTCCCCCTCGATGACTCTGGATCCCCCCTGGTGTAGCTCCTTCCCTCTGCTGACTCCTACTACTCGTAGGGAGGAGGGAAGAAGCTGGGACAGGCGCCCACACTGCCCGCGGTCCTCGGGATCGTCCCAGGACTGCGGGTAAAGCCCGGATAACCCGGGAAAATGGAGGGGTCGTCTCTGGCTGCTCCCAGGATCCCCTGTGAGTCATTTGGTCGCACAGGGAGGACCCTGGAACGACCTCGGGGGGGGGGGAAGCTGGTGTAAACACGGCCTTTGAACAGCAACTGTCCAGCTCCTCCCAAAGGCTGACTTTTGAAACACCCCACAATTTCAAAGCAGAGCACCACGTGGGGACTATGGGAGGGGAGGGGCCCTGCTTAAGAGAAACACACACAGTTTTGCTGTGCATTTGGGAAACCAGTTTTGTGTGGCAGATGGGTGATCAGGTGGGTGATTAGGCGGGCATGGCGGGCGGGCGAGCGGGTAGGGGGGCATCAGACATGGCGGATGGGGGGAAGAAGAACAGGGTCAGGGCAGGTATATCAGGGATGGGGGGTGGGGAAGAAGAACGAGGCCAGGGTGGGGAGATCGCGAGCTGGGGGGTGGAGGGGGCATCAGACATGGCGAGCGGGGGGCGGACAGGCGAGCGAGTGGGCGACGGGCAGGCGGGCGAGTGAGCGGGGGGCAGACATGGTGAGTGGGGGGGATGGGCGGGCGGGGGTGGCGGGGGTGGCATCAGACATTGTGTGGGGAAATCGGGGACAGGGGAAGCGGGGAACCCTTTATTTTTTTAAAAAAAAAGCCTTACCTTTTCGTTGGTGCGCTCCTGCACACATGGCCCCTTTAATTTTTTAAAAAATGGCCAACGCGATGGGGCTTTCCCTTACCCTGTCGCGTGTTACATCTAGCTAGGGGCGACGGCCCGCGCTAGCTGCAGCGCGCCCTCGCCCCTACTCCCCACCGGATTATCAGGTAGGTCTAGCAAGGCCCTACATGTATAGGGGAGAAAAGGAGTGGAGGCACCACTGCAGAAAGAAGAGGAGAAGAGCACCAAAACTCTCTCTCTCTCTCTCTCTCTCTCTCTCTCTCTCTCTCTCTCTCTCTCTCTCTCTGACCAGTGTATTTCAATTAAGATCTTCCTCAGGGGCACTGTGAAACGAAATGCTGCATTCTCCAAGGTATTCGGTTGCATGCATAAACCAGGCCTTCATCTGCCTTTAACATAGACACCAGGGAAGGGGCACAAAATCTCTGCCCAGTTCCCTGCTGACGTCCACCAGGGTCACGTTCTTTCCCTTGATTGGCTTGAACGGAACAAAAGGCACGTGACTTACCATAGAGAATGGTGACGAGAGAGACGGGCATGACGAGAATGCCCACCAACATGTCCGCCACCGCCAAGGACATCAGGAAGTAGTTGGTGGCGTTTTGGAGCTTCTTCTCCAAGGAGACCGCCATGATAACCAAAATGTTCCCTCCAATGGTCAGTAGGATGATGACCAGGATGAGGAGCGCTGGCCAGTTCTTCTCTCTGATGGACATCCGAAAGACATCTGCCCCCACGGAGGCGTTCAGGGGATCAGACGTTGGCAAACTGTGATTCAAAGTCAAATTGTGCCCCAGTGGCCAGGCCATCAGGCTGCTGTGCAGGCTAAAGTCCAGGGTGACGGACACTGTGGTAAGGCCAACGAGAACACCACCCCCATTGATGGCATTCATCATTTGCCAGTAGCGGTACTCCACGCCTCTCAAGAGCACCTCGACGGGAATCCCTTTTTCAAATGGGCGAAGATCCAAGGCAACTGTGGAATCCCGTGGCACATGGGCCACCAAGGTGTTTGACCTTCCATAGGGGGTGAAAGATCGTAGAAGCCAGAGTGGAGTTCTTCCGGGATGCCGTGAAGGCCAGGCCCCACGGCTGGAGTGCGCCAACAGGCAAGGAACAGTGGGATCTTTGCAACGACGCCTGACTCATGTTCAAGGCCAGCATTCTGCAAAGGAAAGAAAGAGGCATTTTCGTTTGTACAGGAAAGGTACAGAGTACAGCCAGGGGTGGGACACACAGAAACGTTCATCTCACCAAGCTGAATGCAGCCACATATTCCAACAGGCACCCCACTTGGCTTGCCCTGGTCGCCTGTACATTTCTGAGCCCAATTCAAGGTGCAGCTTCAAACCTATAAAGCCTTATATGGCTCAGGACTGCAACAACTTGCAGAGCACCTTTCCTGGTATGAACCTACCTGTACCCTACAATCAACCTCTGAGGCCCTATTCAGACTGCTTCCCTGAGGGAGGTTTGGAGGATGACAACAAGGGAGAGGGCCTTCTCGGCGGTGGCTCCCCAACTGCGGAATGCTCTCCCCATTGAGACCCGCCTGACACCAACACTGACATCTTTTCCATGCCAGGTTAAGTCTTTCCTCTATTCCCAAGGATAGGATTGGCTGTTGAATGCATTGGTTGAATTGTTTATGCTCATGACTGATGTTTTAGTTGCCTTAAGGGGCGGTTGTATTTTAATAGATAATGTAGTTTTAAAATTGGTCTGTTGTATTTCTATTGTAAGTCACCTTGATGCATCTAAGAATTTTTTAGCAACAACAACAACAAAATCCAGCAACAGCAACAGCACCTCTGTCATTCTGCAGTCCGAGGCAGGTAGAAACAGGAAGTTTAGCATACCTCCGGTGGTTCCACGTACCCTGCTGGAGAGCTACACAAGCCGAAAAGAAACACATCTCTATCTCTCCAGACTTACATCAGCCACCAGTTGATCAGCTGGCCCATAATCGCTTCTGCCACCGCAAATCTCTTAGTCTTTAAAGCCCTATGCAGAGAGACTGAAACAACTGGGCATGTTTAGCCTGGAGAAGAGGAGATTGAGGGGAGACATGATAGCACTCTTCAAATACTTGAAAGGTTGTCACACAGAGGAGGGCCAGGATCTCTTCTCGATCCTCCCAGAGTGCAGGACACGGAATAACGGGCTCAAGTTAGAGGAAGCCAGATTCCGGCTGGACATCAGGAAAAACTTCCTGACTGTTAGAGCAGTACGACAATGGAATCAGTTACCTAGGGAGGAGGTAGGCTCTCCCACACTAGAGGCCTTCAAGAGGCATCTGGACAACCATCTGTCAGGGATGCTTTAGGGTGGATTCCTGCATTGAGCAGGGGATTGGACTCGATGGCCTTGTAGGCCCCTTCCAATTCTGCTATTCTATGATTCTATGATTCTATGATTCTATGAAGAAAAAAGCAGGAAAAAAGCAAATTTGGGATTTATGTGGGGGGACAGGATGGATCTTGGTCCTACCTACTGTGTGCTTGTTCTTGTGCCTGTAAAAACCCCTAATCAACATGCACGGTTGTACATAAACCAATGTCAAGGAAAACATGAGCGTTCTCCTCCAAAAGAGACTAACCCTATAAAGACTGGTTTCGACTTCATGCTGCTTATAAAAAGAAGGGGAGGGGAATGAACAGTGCAGACATGGCAGCTGGAGTGAATGACTTGGAAGGCCAAATTTCCTTCTAGAGGGAAATCCATCCTGCTTTTAGCCCTCCCTGTACTAAAAAGAGAGTATTCCCCAGCAGGGCCAAGCCTGCTTTTGAGAAAGAGCTAAGCCCTTCTGGCAAGGAGCTCATGCAGAAAGAAAGCTGTTCTGGAGGAGCCCTTCCGGCCGGCGGGGCAGGCATTTGACTGGTCAAGGTAGAGCCTAAGGTGTCGAAGCCCTGTTCTCCATTTCATCAGGCCTGTCGATAGTGTGAAACATACACACAATTACAGCGATAGGAGCGCTCTTGGCTGCGAAAGCCAGAGGCTAAATCAATGTCAGAATCGGAACGGGAACAGTAAACAATTAACCCAACTCCCCAATTTTCAGCTTTGCGGAGCAAAAGAGAACAATAATTCCTCAGAAACTTGGCTCAGCCTCCTGCCTATTATGAGGAGGGACGACAGGTAGACAAGTCATTATTAGCTGCAGCTCGGAGTTGCAGGACAATGGCGGCAAAGCAGGAGGGGACCCATTGAAGCATTAAACCACCAAGGGGGCTGGAATACACCGATGAGGGTTGATTAAAGCTCAATTACAGAGCTGCTGTTCGGAGCTGCCAGAGTTATTCTTGTGAGGGCTGTGAAACAGCCAGGTTTGCTGGAAGAAGAGAGGGAAGAGAGAAAACGGGAGCAAATGCACCGCAAATAAATGAAACAGCCTTTTGAAGACAAAGCAGGAATGGAAACGTTTCCCATTAATGCGCGGGGGGACAGGGACAGGGACACCACCGGCTTTTTCCTTTCAAAACCCCGCACGCTAAATAGCTTTCAGAGCATTTTATGTGGGAGACAGCCCCACCACCACCACCACACACTCTCATTCTCTCCCTCTCCCCACATATCAGTCACCAAGACTTGAAATGTTCTTCATCTCCTCCCCGGTTTGTTCTGGTGGGCTGCTGAATCTCTGCGGTCCATGTGAATGACAAGATAAGAATCAATATTTGAGAAAAGATGTTTAAAAGGGGGTGGATGAGGTAAAGATGCTCACTTTTACCAACACTATTCCTACACTGACAGGGACAGTGCCGGACTATTTTGTGCCCTAGGCAGTTGAGCGGTTTCCAGCCGGGCGCACCGTTCCGAAGCCGCCCCCTGCCCCAGCGTCCTGGCTTCGAAGCCAGCCCCCAGCTGGAAGCCACTCCTGGCTTCGAAGCCAGGACGCTGGGGTCGGGGGGCGGGCGGGCGGCTTTGGAACGGTGTGCCTGGAAGGCACCCTCTCAGAGCTGCTGTGCGAGAGTGGCTTCCAGGTGCGCCATTCGGTGCCCCCTTACTTTGGCGCTCTAGGCTGCCGCCTGAGCTGCCTCTATGGCAGCACCGGCCCTGAGAAAATTCAATGCCAGTGCACAATGAAATGCATATAATCCACTCATGTTTATTTGGAGTAAAGGTGCTTCTTTTGCAAGCACACTGCAGGATATACATTCAGGCTTTGCAACCGGGACCCTATATCTGACCTTCATCTCACTCCATGGTAGGCAAATCTGAGGAAGGATGTGGGGTGGGGTGGGGGGCTTCCATGGCAATTTCTTAAGTACAGGGTAGGTTGCCATTGTGAGAGGGTTCCATTGTGAATGGAAGGGAAAATCAACTTCTAGGTTATCACTTCACAATAAGCACAAATGTGCGTTCAGCTGGGTTGTGCAGCAAGGTGTCGAGGTCAGAAGAAGCAAATTATGGGGATGATGAACAATCCACAGTTGTTGTTGTTGGTAGTAGTAGTAATATCTTGCCTTTTTCCCAATACAGTTCACAAATCAACAACAAGCCATGGGTTCTCTTTATGGGTTGCGCAAGGTTAACAAACCATGGTTTGTTATCATGGCTGGGTTCTGACAATATGTTAACTCCCAGACTGTGGAATGGCCTGCTGAAGGAGACTCGTCAACTGGCCCTTAATAGTCCTTTAGCATTTAAGAAAGCTATAAAGTCCAATCTATTCTGGCAGGCCTATCCAGTGGAATTTTAAGATGTTTTTAGGATGTTTTAATAATGTATACTATGCTTTTAATTCAGTTTTATGTATTTTATACTTGTTGTTGTTGTTCTCCATTTCGATCCAAACGGAGAGGCGGGTAAGAAATTATTATTATTATTATTATTATTATTATTATTATTATTATTATTATTATCCCACATTTCAACAACAAACCACAGTTCAACGACAAGCCAGACTCAACCCGTACTCAACCCTTGAGCGTGGGTTATTGTGTTGTCTGAACCAGTCATAGAGAGAGGGGTCCCATTTTGAGAGCTCTTGCCCAAACTGGAGGCAGCACTGATCAAACCACACAACAGTATTTCCCATCCTTGTCATTATGTTGGCCTCAAAGCCCCCCTTCATCTCTGGCAGACATGGATATGGGAGCAAGGAAATTTCCCATCTCTTAAATTGGAACGCTTATAGGCCAGCATGCCTGGAAAACTCTTGTTACAGTAATGGGTGAAAGGTTTAAGGCTGGCACAACCATCTCACTTGACCTTCCCATCTGTGAATACAATACCCTGCACTTAACTCAGCAGAGCAGACTGAACTCAGTAAATTAAAGGCAAGAATATTAATGGCTCTTGCAATAAAAGCATGCATTATGCAGACGTTGCCGGCGTTAGGGGCGAATTTCTCAGTTTCTGTCTCATCCTCTGGACCTTAAACCTCCCTGCCTTTAGCTAATATCCACCCTAATGACTTTTCATTCATTCTGGGGTTTAATATGTGGCTGAACACTAGCAATCCATTTGTGATGTTTCAGCCCAGATTTTGCTTCAAGGTGCTCCAGGGACATTGCGGAGCCAACTGGGCCATCGAAAAGCAAGAGTGCCATCCTGCCAGCGGAGCCCGCCATATTGCTCTTTGGCTCCCCCATCCAAATATCTCCCACTACTGTCCCATCCATGGAAGCTTCTCCTATACGTCATTTCAGCTAGACAGAACCTCTCAGTTCAGGGACAGATGCTGGGATCCAGGGCTAGCATCAAGGGTCAGCGTGGTTAGGCTCCTGACAAGTGCCCGCATCTCATGGGGGGGGGCATTGACCAAAGACCCCCTCAACCTGCTCCTGCTTCTCCCCATTGCAACCTCACTCTGGCCCTTAGCAAACAAGCCAACAAACAGCGGTGGTGGGAAGGCCTAGTAGTAGCTGCCACAGCCTGCTTACTCTGTTTGGCAAGCAAGCAGATGACAGGAAGGGCAAGGAAGACGTCTTGTTGCCCAAACCTTTGGGTGTCTTTAATCAATCACTTCCACAACTTGGTAAGGCAAGTGATGGGTTATTAACTACCTGTACAATGCAATTTCGCCCAGCCCTGTTCCACTCTGACCTGACTTCTCCCCATTTTGGGCCTTATCTCTTTACCCATGAACCAGGAACCACTTTTACAGAGGTGGAGCAGCTGCCGGTGACAACAGTGGTGATGTCCATTGCGTAGGGCAGGGGGAGCTTTGAAGATGACTTGTCCAAGGGCCCATCCAGACCAAGAACCGACGCTGCTGGGGTCAACAAATGGGTGGAAAGGCTTGTCCTATCCACACCTTATTGTAAATTTCCCAGAGGCATAGGGTGGATCCTTAACGGAAACTAGCTGAATCTCAAAGGACAGTTGTGAATAAACAACCCAGACACCTCTGCTCTGCCATCCTTTGAAAAATAACTTTTATCAGTAGAAGGAAAAGGTGAGAAACTATTTGGTGATTGGGAAGAGCTCTTTTGACCTACAGACAATCTTGCAAATTGTCTTTTTTCTTCTCCTCCTCCTGAGGGAATTGTAATTGGGTGTGCTCCCGTCCCCTTCCAAGGGCAACAATGCCTCCTACCACAAAGAGCTGTCAAGATACTGGGTGCCAACCAGCAGGTGCTCATCTCAAACAGTTACGCTATCGGAATAATGGAACAAACATTAACTGAGAGATGAGCAAAGGTTTTTTTCGGAGGGATCAACAATCGAGACGGGATATAGTATAATAGAACAACAACAACAAACACTTTACACATACATATAATAGCTACATTAATTAAAAGCTAGCATCTTAGAGATATCTTTTGAAAAATATATGATAGGCGGTATGTACATTATTAAATAATATTAGATAATAATAATAATGCCCCTCTGAAGCAAATAAACATGAAAATACTTACATAGGATGAACAACACGTTTTGCATTGCTCTCCTTCATTGGGCCGGTAACAACAGCACAATTTCTTACATGTGCGTAAAAGGGGGGAAAAGGACCCTACTAAGAGGGGTTCGATTTTCTTTTGTATTTTCCTGAGGTTTGGGGAAGGCCTGGGACAAATCTTCCCATCTGTTGAGTGGGCAATGACATTTTTCCCCCTTCCCCAAAATCATTCCTAAATTGCCTTGTATTTTGTCAGGGAGATAATAGCCATGCAGGCAGCTGAAAGTTTGGAGATAGCGAACTGTCGCTTTGATGTGGGGAGAAAATGCACTGTTTGTGAGGTAATTTTTCCTCTTTCTGGAGCGGGAGGGGCAGCAGAGAAATAGTTCAGCAAAAGCCAGTACAACATGATGACTGCACATTTTTCTTAATGCTTGTACTAATGAATGCAAGTTCAAATAGGCTCATCAGCTTTGTAAAAATGAAATTGAGATTGTGAAGCCCATGAGCGTACAGTTCTGCCAAAGATCAATTATCTTAGGAAAAAATGACTAATTTCATTATTAAACATCAAGTCCTCCAAACAGCTTTGCACGGGGGATTATGGCAAGATACCACCTTTCCTACCTAGAATTTGGGTGGTTCAATTCCCTTGCTGCCTTCCCGTGCAGTCTGCCGTCTTCCCTCTGGGGAAATGTACATACAATACTCATTTGAAAACGAAAACGAATGTCTGTCTCAGATGTTGTTAGACTAAGAGCCCAAACCCCACAGCTGCTTGGAAAAGCATGGAGTATTTCTAAGGTGTCTGGCTGGTGTCTGCAGCAGCCTTCCCCAACCTGGTGCCCTCCTGATGAGCAAGCCAACTGACATCAGGAAAAACTTCCTGACTGTTAGAGCAGTACGACAATGGAACCAATGACCTAGGGAGGAGGTGGCCTCTCCCACACTGGAGGCATTCAAGAGGCAGCTTGATAGCCATCTGTCAGGGATGCTTTAAGGTAGATTCCTGAAATGAGCAGGGGGGTGGACTCGATGGCCTTGTAGGCCCCTTCCAACTCTACTATTCTATGATTCTATGACCCCAACTGGAGGGCAACAGGTTGGAAAAGACTGGTCTAAAGATCTGTGAAAGTTCTACTCCATCCCATTCCTTGACACTGGTCATGAGAAAAGTTCCTCTGTATCAGGCAGTGGTCCATATTCCACCTGTCCTGAAAAACCTGCACTGGTTGCCCATTGCTTTCTGGGTGCCATTCAAGATCTTGCTTTTAACATTCAGAGCTCTAAATAGCTCTCTAAGGCACCGCTTGTCTCACTATGTATCTACCCAAGTGTTAAGACCTGCAGGAGAAGCCCTTTTGAGGGCGCAAGACCAAAGAGGCCCATTTGTTGAGCATGGATAGAAGGGCTTTCTCCTGGACTGCCCCTCCAAACTATGAGATGCCATCATAATCAGCAGCCATCAACCTCTGCCCTGCCCCCACTCACCTTCTGCTCCAAATTGGTTCCAGGCTCCTGCACATCTGACTGTGGCATTCGGAAAAAGATTGCTTGGCTGGATCTACACCACTGTTTTATAGCGGTATTGAAGTGCACTGAGAACTGTTGCCGTACAAGCCACATTCCACGTACCGCTTTCATAGTGTTATTTCCTGCTTTTTATTCCACATTCGTAATGATTTGATGCAATATGTAGATCTGGACTGCATGCAATCTTCATTTGCATGGGAGGGGGGGAGACATACAACCAAACAGCTATTTCCTCCCTCAGGCACATCCTCATAGTGCAAATCCAAACCTCTTGCTAGTTAAGGTCTCAGAATGCATCTTTTCCCCAGTGCAAGTACAGACAGAGAGCTTTGGAAGAAGAGCCCAATCCCTCATGGCAGCCTGGAGGAGGAGGAGGAGGAGGAGGAGGAGGAGGAGGAGGAGGAGGAGGAGGAGGAGGAGGAGGAGGAGGAGGAGGCACACAAAGGGGTGCATTTAGGTCAAAAAGAAAAGGAAAAGGGATGGGGGCAGAGAAAAGAAAAGCCTGTACTCTGGATTTTTCTCCATACCCCAGAAGCGCTGCACGCAGACTGAACTCTCTCCTGCACTACTCTGCCTGTAGCAGAGCAAAGAAATGAGGCATTTATCGGACGAGTGGCAAAGCTTCCTAAAGCGATTCCCTGGGCTAGTTTATTCTTTGCCATTCTCAGCTCTTTGGAGTGCCATTAATTGGTAAGAAGTTAAAAATAAACACCATCAGAGGTTTTTATTTCCCCATTTTTACCTGAAGCTTTACAATCCTTTAGAGGACATGACCATGTTAGGGAAGTCTCCAAAGCTTTTCGGCACGGCTAGTTCATCAGCGACTGTTCCTCTCCCTCCCCCCAGCCTCAGCCCAGGGGAATCCTGTGGGTTATGCTAGCCAACAGCCAACTTGTCCACCAAGGATTAATTCTCCAAAGTAAGCACATCCACAGCTTGGGAATGAATGGGCCTCTAGGGGGTCATGGTGTCCTCTCCTGCTGATCTTAATACTTGGGCAGGTCCCCAGTGAGTTTTCCTAAATAGCTGGGTCCTAGGCCATTTAGGGCTTGGTTAAAACCAACACCTTGCATTGAGCGTGGAAAGCAACGGACAACTAGTGCAGGTCTTTCAAGGCAGGTATAATATGGTCCCAATATGGTGCATTCATTCTCAGCCTAGCTGTCCCAATTTGCACCAGTTGAACTATGGATCCACTTGGGCCACCTTCAAGCCACTGCTGGCACCAATACTTTCTACATCACCCAGAATGAAGCCTGCTTTCCAGTGCTGGCTGAAGATTCTTGAGAGCCCCTGGTCAAGATGGCTTCCATGGACCTCCTCCTTCTGTGAGTCTACCTTCTCATCACCACTGTCAACACCTGCTCTTGCTTCTCTCTCTCTCTCTCTCTCTCTCTCATCATCATCATCATCATCACCATCATCGCTCCCACTTGCTTCCTTGACAGGCAGAGACACAGGGATCAAGGAGGCAGCGACATCTCCTGCTCCTCCATCTTACCCCCTCCACTGCCTGGAACAGAAGGAGAGGTGAGAGTTGTCCATCATGTGGAAATCCGCTTCTTTAGGGACCTGACAGATCCCTGCGATGGACTCAGCTTGGCTTGCATTTCTGAGCTGAGAGGCACAATAGTTCCCCAAACCTGGGAACTTTGCAGGGAGGAGGAGTTTGTGCAAAATCGTAGGCCGATACATGCAAAATTGATATAATTTTGCACAAATTAGACCATTTACGGTTGCAATTTTGCACCCACAAAAAAATACACAAGCTGACTTAACTTATCACACATCTAGTCAGGCCAACTTGTGGAAGTTCAAGATGGAGTCCGGGGGCAGGGTGGTGGTGAAAACCCGCCTAGCTCTATCCCCAAACGGATTCTTCCAATACCTCTAGGAGAGGCAGGTGAACAAGTAGGTGGGAATGGTGAGGAGGAGGAGGAGGAGCAACTCCAGGGGGCTCATGTCAGTGGGCCTCAGCCAGGGTGTGGGCCCTTGGCAGGTGCCTGACCAGGCCTACCTTTGACACACTTCTCAATGGAATGTCTACCAGGTGCCACCCAAGATCACATTGGCTTCCTGGGAAATTAGAGAGAACCTGTTTGTTTTCCTTTGCCCCATCTACCTCCCTGCCATCTACAGAAGCAGGAGATGACTCCCTGAGATGTCGCCGCCGCCTCTGACAGCATTGCAGTGTGGGGGAGCCATGCCTAGAATGTGCTTGCCCCAGTTGCTGAATGAATCAGCCCTCCAAATTACGGTGACTCAGGACTTGGAGATGTCGGCTGCATGAGAACGCTTTTCAAAAATCACAGGGGCTCCCAATGGAGGCCTGTCCTTAATGTCAAAACTACAAGCTTCATTCAGTCCCCAGGAAGGAATCAAACAATGTAAAAAAAAAACCCACAAATGCTGGTGATAAAAAAACAACGACAACCTCAGCCCGTGTGCTGGGATGCCTTGTGAATCCTCAATGAAGTTCCCATCTCCGTGGGGCGCTCTCCCCACCTCCCGCATTCTGCGCTTGAATAAACCCTGTCCTCCCACATTCTCTCTAGAGAACTGACAGGTGAATTGCATTCATATCCCCCTTTCTCCCCCCCCCCCGCCACATCAAGCTTTTGTGCTGCGTGGCTCACACATCTAGCTTCTTTTACCCACTGCTTTTGGAGAGGTCACTGGGGAAAGGATAGGGAAGAATCCATTGAATGGACCATCCATCCTGTCTTGTGGGTGTGGCGTGTGGCACCCGACAACCCACCTAGGGAGCAGGTGCAGACAACGCACTCGGCCCTGGAATGCTTGTAGAATAGAAACAGGTAACCACGAACGGCGTAAGTCCCCAGCTTAAAACCAGTGGAAGCTGCTGACTCTGGGCTGTGAAACGATTCCGAGGTTTTAGTCAGAATCAGCCAAAACTCTAAAAGGAGCCATCCAAGGTGCTGAACCCTATCACCAAAAGAGGGCTTTAACCAGGGTGGTTAAGCCAGAAAGCCAGGCTGTGTTCAGAAGACACCTTTAACCATGGCTTTAACCAGGGTGGTTAAGCCAGAAAGCCGGGCTGTGTTCAGAAGACACCTTAAACCATGGCTTTAACCATGATGAATAAAGCAAAAAGCCTAATTCATCATGGTTTAAATTCATCATTACTCAATATCCGGTCAGCACTGTGCCACGGACAGCACCGGTGACTGATGTAACCCTGTTCACTGACTGTTAATCTCCATTTCCAAAGCACCTTTGGGTTTTTGCAAGACGTTCTTATTTATTCTGCTGGCAGATTGACAAATTATAACAACCCATTTCGCTGTGAGTGAAATCCTCATTGTCCTGTTGCCAGTCTTGCAAACACACCCACCATACTCTGTGGCTCTGTGTTGCAGAGAAAGATGCCCTTCAGAGATGAGTGTAACCCCAGAGGAACCCTAGAAATGCTCATCAGAAACCCCCCATGTTCCCTGGATCCAGAAGTGTTTCAGTGCCATTGCCAGAGCAGACCCATGTGCCCTGAGCTAGAATTCTTCTTTTCATTTTAGCCAACTGGATGATTTTGGGAAGCCAGTAAGTAAGATCTGAGGGCAAGGGACTCTTCAGTGGTGCTCCCCAGAAACTGGTATTCAGTGGCATAAAATGGCTCTGAACAAGGAGGAATGAACATAAGAACATAAGAACATAAGAAGAGCCCTGCTGGATCAGACCAAGGGTCCATCTAGTCCAGCACTCTGTTCACACAGTGGCTAACCAGCCATCGGCCAGGGATGAACAAGAAGGACATGATTCAACAGCACCCTCCCACCCATGTTCCCCAGCAACTGATCCACACAGGCTTATTGCCTCGAATACTGGAGATAGCACACAACCATCAGGGCTAGTAACCGTGGATAGCCTTTGCTTCCAGGAATTTATCCAACCCCCTTTTAAAGCCATCCAGATTGCTGGCCATCACTACATCTTGTGCTAGTGAGTTCCATAATTTGACTGTGCGCTGTGTGAAGAAGTCCTTCCTTTTATTTGTCCTGGATCTCCCACCAATCAGTTTCATGGGATGACCCTGGGTTCTAGTATTTTGGGAGAGGAAGAAAAATGTCTCCCTAGCCACATTCTCCATACCATGCATAATTTTGTACACCTCTATCATGTCTCCCCCCCAATGATTGATTGATAAGTATTTATAGGCTGCCAGATAAGTCGTAGCAAAGGTTCTCTCTAGCTGTCCTAGCCACAGTTCGACCTTTTCCTTCTCCATGGATTTCCCTAATCTGCCATCTAAGTGAGCAAGCATCTTATGGCAGCCCTCAGCCAACAGGCCAAATCCAGCCTCCCCAATATGGCCTATCTAGGTTCCTCCAGGGGACAGGACTTGACCTCCAAGAGGAATCCCCCACGATAGAGGGAATCCCCACTGTTAGTTCTGATGAGAGGTGGAGCAGTGCACAGAAGAAACCCCACTGTTATCTCTGATTTGAGGTTGGAGATAACAGGGAGGATGTAATTGACAGGGGACTGTGCAATCACATGTTGTGTTAAGCCCAAAGCCTTTCCTTCATATGATTCATCATCAAGGTCAAGTTGTCATGGATGTACTAGCCTCTGCACTTGGGTCTCCTCCTGCAACATGACTAATGACTTCCCCTCCTCCAGGGAACACCCATCACCTCCTTTCATAAGGAACTACCACCTTTCAAGAAGGAGGAGGTGGCCAGCCCCAAATGTACCCCTTCCACACACCCTTCCATACACCTTCCGCCAGCGATTTGTGAAGATTCATGGCTTGCCTCCCCTGACCTATCATCTTCCTCTTCGCAAAGAGTTACGCATTTCAGTTTTCCAGCTCAGTAAGCTTGTCAATAATAAACATCTCATCAGTCATTTCTCCTGGCAGAAAGGTGCTCCCAAAGCCCTGGATCTGTAGAAACTGTTTAAATGCAAAAGCTGAGCATGGTGGTGCGGGGAGGTAGAGAAGGAGGCTAACGGTGCAAAGATCAGAAGCTTTTGCACCGATTTCCATCCAGGTTTTTTAGAGACCTGGAGGGAAACAGGCACTTCATTTTTGCTTTCTCTCCCTTGGTGCGCCCGGCTGAAATGAGACTCTAAATCTCCTCTTCCCATGTTTGCTGTGATGGCTTTTCAAGCAGGCACCAGGTGAAGCTTTACATTTTGAGGCAGAAGGAAGGTATTTCTAGTAGCACTGTTAGGAAACACATAGAAAACTGAATTGGGACATTTCCCAGGTGCCAATTCTTTGGAACTTCTCTTTCTTCCCCCTCCAGTGCTTCCTCTCCAAACAACTCTGATGACAGCCAGTGTGGTGTAGTGGTTAGAGCACTGGACTGGGATTCAGAAGATCTGGGTTCTAGCCCCCACTTAGCCATGAAGCTCACTGGGTGACTTTGGGCCAGTCACAGACTCTCAGCCTAACCTACCTCATAAAAAGAGCCCTGCTGGATCAGACCAAGGGTCCATCTAGTCCAGCATTCTGTTCACACAGTGGCCAAGCAGTTGTCAATCAGGGGCCCACGGTGCAGAAAAGGGGGGGGGAAGTGGGATATGAATGTAATAACTAAAAACACAACAACATACTAACGGAGCCAGGAAATGCAGTGCCAGTTTGGCAGACTACAAACTCCTGGTGAGAAAGACGCAGGGCGGGGGCCAGACTATTTTGCGCCCTAGGCAGGTGAGCTGCTTTCACCCACCCAGCCCCACCCCAGTGTACCTGGGCACGGGGCGCCATCTCGCCCACCCAGTCGAAGCGAAGCCAGGACGCTGGAGTGGGGGGTGGGCAGCTTCAGAACGGCGCGCCCGGCCAGAAGCCGCTCTGGGAGAGCGACTTCCAGGTGCACCGTTCCGAAGCTGCCCACCCGTCCCAGGGTCCTGGCTTCGCTTCGGCTGGGCGCCCACCCAGCCGAAGCGAAGCCAGGATGCTGGAGTCAGGGGTGGGTGGCTTCAGAACGGCGCGCCCGGCCAGAAGCCGCTCTGGGAGAGCGACTTCCAGGTGCACCGTTCCGAAGCTGCCCACCCGTCCCAGGGTCCTGGCTTCGCTTCGGCTGGGCGCCCACCCAGCCGAAGCGAAGCCAGGATGCTGGAGTCAGGGGTGGGTGGCTTCGGAACGGTGCGCCCGGCCAGAAGCCGCTCTGGGAGAGCGACTTCCAGGTGCCCCGTTCCGAAGCTGCCCACCCGTCCCAGGGTCCTGGCTTCACTTCGGCTGGGCACCCAACCAGCCGAAGCGAAGCCGGGACGCTGGAGTTGGGGGGCGGGCGTGGCTTCACTTTGGCTGGGTGGGCGCCCAGCCAAAGTGAAGCCAGGACGCTGGGGCAGGCGGGCGGCTTTGGAACGGCACACCCGGAAGCTGCCCTCTCAGAGCCGCTGTGGGAAAGCGGCTTCTGGGTGCAGCGTTCGGTGCCCCCCTTACCTTGGTGCTCTAGGCAGCCGCCTGAGTGGCCTCTATGGTAGTGCCAGCCCTGGAAAGATGGAGGGATTTCCCTTCTCCTTCTTCCCGTCACACAAAAAGGGGACAAGCCACCATTCAGGGTAAAGCACTGCTTTGCACACAGAAAGCCCCAAGTTCAATCCTGGGCACTTCCAGTTAGTAAGGATTTCAGAGGATGGGCGATATAGCTATCATCCTGAGACCCTGAACAGCAGCTGACAGAATAGCTTGGCCTTCCCAAACTATTGCACTACAACTCCTTTGACTCTTAGTCAACATAGCCATTGGCCCTGCTGACTGGGGATGAAGGGAATTGTATTCCAACACTTCTGGAGAGTGTCATGTTGGAGAAGCTTGATGGATCAACCATTTGACCCATTAGAAGACCGCTCCACTTACGTTCTTTGTTTAAGGAGGCCCAACGGGAATATCTGCTTTAGTGCATCTCTCAGTGTGTTGCAGCACCCAAATCAGCGTGTAACTCAGCCAAACATCTGGGAGGGGCTGTGGCTCCGTGGTGTAGAGCTCTGGCTTTGCATGTGGGAGGGTCCTAGGTTCAATCCCCGACAGCTTCTCCAGGTAGGGCAGGAAATACTCCTGCCTGAAAACCTGGGCCAGATCTACACCAAGCAGGTTATGACACGTTGGAAATGGCTTGAAAACTGTATTGGGAGTGTGTCCTGGGCCCCAACAGTTGTCGCTACTGTTATAAACCGTTTTAAAGCAGTAGTGTAGACCCTGCCCTGCAAAGCTATTGCTGCCAGTCGGTGTCGGCTAGGTGGACCAAAGGCTAGGTGGACTAGGGATCAGGCAGGTTCCTATGCTCCCGCTTCGCAGTTATGATGACATACATCTAGCAGCATGGACCTCTAAGACCTCTGCCAGCAAAAAAAAAAAGGTGATGGAAGGCAGATGTAGACAGAGGGAGAATCGTAAATGTTTTGTAAGCCCCCAGGTGACACAAGGCAACTATTTCACCCTGAAGCAGCCCTGTAGCTCCAAATTCCTTCGTTCCTGAGATGCTGCAGTGAGATCTTTGCCGATCGGAACAGATGCCTGGATTGAGTGTGCATCGGCTCAGAAGGAACGCACAATGGCTCAGCATGCTGTGTGTCATGTGGCAGGGTGGTTGTTCATTGGGCGTTGTGCCAACGAGCACATTCATCGCAGAAGAAGCTACTCAGGCGACAGAGCTCTTGCTAGCTTTCTTCCTTGGCTTCAGATTTTATTAGTTTCCGAATCTGCCCAAATCTGCACGTGTAAAAATGCACAGATTCCCCCCAAATGCTAATTTTCACACTTTAGCTTACAGGAGAAATGCACATTTTTGGCCGGGTAGATTTTTTGTCATTATTGTTGGCATTTTTATAGACATAAATGAGTGGATGATGGAACAAACATTGCCTGTCAATCTGCGAAACACAGATGGAATAGTTTTAACAATACCCATATGTCCCTAGATGGTGCACCAGCATATCAGGGTCACTTCATACACACACACCCAACAACTCGTGCAAATATGCCTTAATAAGATCTGAGTAAAGACCCAGGTAAATGCTAGAGCCTCCAGATCATTAAATACTGAACCTGGCTCTGCTCCCATCGTTTTAATCACTAGCAACAATCATTGTGTCCGCCCTCTTCATAAATGCTGCCCCTCAAAATATATTTACAGGAAATGAACCCACTTTGTCTTGACGATGCTGATAAAGCCCTGCAGGGTCATAATTCCACATGCCTAGACCACCATGCCTGGGTCCAGCTCCAGCTGAGAGCCCCTTCCCTCCTGCTACCAACTGTCAACTGCTGAACTTTCCAACTAAGATTGTAGTGCCTGAATTTGCTTTCCTTTCCCCCCCTCCTCCCAATCCCCTTTCCTTTTGTGTCATGTCTTTTAGATTGTAAGCCTGTGGGCAGGGACTGTCAAGAAATACTTTTGTAAGCCGCTGTGAGAGCCTTTTTTGGCTGAATGGCGGCATAAAAATCCTTAAATAAACAAATAAAATAAATAAATTTTGCACATTATGAGACTCCCCCAAGGAGGAAGAGAACCATCGTTCCAGCCATCGTGAGGCCGGCTTTTCAATAATGGGGGAGGGAGTGCCAAAATTCAGCCCTGGCCAATCAGTTTAAAGTCCTACATTTCTGAAAGGTCATGGTCTAAAACAGAGGGGGGGGGGAGAAGCTACCTGTGGCATCTCTTAAAACGTGAAAGTCATTCGCTTCTCTTAGTAAAATAAACTCTTGGCGAAGCGAAGCTTTTCTTTGTGAAGAGGTCTCTAGCTCAGTGGTACGGTCCAGTTGTGGCACGCCGAAGAATTCAGGGTCATCTCCTGGCACCTCCTGGTATTTTACAGGGCAATCCTGTACTTGAGCTATGCTGGCCTGACATGCTGCTATTTTGGCAGAGCATGAGACGTGACACCACCATGACACCGATGGTAATGGAACTGCCCAGTAGGAAGAGCAAGATTATTATTATTATTATTATTATTTATTTATATAGCACCATCAATGTACATGGTGCTGTACAGAGTAAAACAGTAAATAGCAAGACCCTGCCGCATAGGCTTACAATCTAATAAAAATTATGTCATATTTTTATGACATAAAGATTATGTCATATTCTAAACCCTTCCAACCCATAAGGATTCTCCAGCCCCAGACACAGTGAAAAGAATTTCCTTCCCGTTCACTCCAATGGGAGGAGGGGAATTAAAAACAACCTCTCCTCCCCACATTACTATGGCAGAGCATGGGGCATGGAACGCCACACCCAAGCACAGCCTAATGCCCACATGGGAAGGCCATGGCTCAGATGAAAGAGCGCACAGCCTGGGACTAGATCTCTCTGGCCTCAGGTCATGCACACAAGCTATGAGATTTTGGAATATCTCCAGTACTCGAGGCAGGAAGCCTGTGTGCACCAGTTGCTGGGGAATATGGGTGGGAGGGTGCTGTTGTACCATGTCCTGCTTGTTCATCCCTGGCCGACGGCTGGTTGGCTGCTGTGTGAACAGAGTGCTGGGCTAGATGGACCCTTGGTCTGATCCAGCATCAGGGCTCTTCTTATGTTCTGATATTCTTAGGGAGAAAAGGACACTTTGCACACCAAGCCAGCACTTTGCACAGTCTGTCTGCAGAACACACATTGGAACTTCAGTGCTGCGCTAACTAAGGGCTTCATCCCATGTACCTGTTTATTACCTTAGAGTAAAGCTGTAGTTGTTGTTAGCTAAATCACACCCCGGGCGGCGGCACTCCTAAGATCCTTCGCATACCAGGAAAAGGGTTTAAGGGGAGAAATGTAAAAAAATCATTAAAAAATCAACAGATGACCCAATCTGATTCAAATTTGGTATGCTTAAAGTCCTCCTTAATATCTACTACTGTGCCAATTTTGATATCTTTATCTTTAAAACTTAATCAGATGTAAGCATTTGTTTAACTTGTACTTTAAACATATCAAATCATCCTCCTGCGCCCCCAGTGGCCGCTCAGAGAACAACAAAAGATTCGGTCCTAAAGAGGTAGTAAAATAGGTTGGTTCTTTTGGCTAAGAAACACAATTAAAGCAGGATGCATGGGAGTACTTCACAGTCAAACCAGATTATAAGCTGGAAAACTTTGGAGTCCTTTGCGCGCAATTCGCAGTGATTGCACAGTATAACGCTGGTGTGATGAAGCTGTAACACCTTCTCTTCCTAGAAGCCTAACAGATATCTCACCCTAGGACTCCAGGCACTCTACTCCTGCAACTGCAAATCACAGGACAGAGTGCCCCACACAGGTAAGCGAGAGGAGACGGGAGCACTGGCTGCAAAGTAGAACTGCACAGACTCTCTTCCATCACCCTCTTTGCTGTATGTGAATTCTGTGTCTTGGGGAGGCACTCATATAAGTATGTAAGAAGAGCCCTGTTGCTGAATCACCCCAAGGGTCTATCCAGTCCAGCATTCTGTTCACACAGTCAACCAGCTGTCGACCAGGGACCCACAAGCAAGACACGGTGCAACAGCACCCTCCCACCCATGTTCCCCAGCAACTGGTGTATATAGGCCAGTTGCCGGGGAAAGAAGTGAGGCAAGTGACTACCAGGAAAAGAGCCTTTTCTGCTGTGGCCCCCCCCCCCCCCCCCCGGTTATGGAATGAGCTTCCTTGAGAAGTTTGCTTGGCGCTTCCATGGTGCTCTTTCTGGAGCCAGGTGAAGACCTTTTGGTTTTCCCAAACGTTTTTAGCTCCACTTTTTAAAATCTTCTATTGCATTTTTAAAATCTCTGAGCTGCTGTTAGGTTTTTTACTCTGCTGGCACAGTTTTCAGTCCTTATATTTCATATTGTATTTTATGGTTTTGATTTTTGCAAACCACCCAGAGAGCTTCAGTTTTGGGGCAGTAGAAAAATAAATAAATAAATAAATATCTGGAACCAGCATTGGTTTGCTCTCTCTGTGTGTGTGTGTGTGTGTGTGTGTGTGTGTGTGTGTGTGTGAGAGAGAGAGAGAGAGAGAGAGAGAGAGAGAGAGAGAGAGAGAGAGAGAGGGAAGTTGTTGGATGTTTTTTCCATCCAGAAAACCCCCCCACAAACTTATTCCCCAAACTTCTAAAATGCCCATCAACCCAATCTGTCGTAAGCATTTGTGTTTACCGAGTAGAGTTCTTTGGATTCAATAGACATGAGTGACACCTTCTGAAATACTGTGCCTCTCACAACAAGCATGATTGACAACCCTGTAGTAGATAGTCCAGCCAAAGGAACAGAGGAATTGTTCAATTGTAATTATGCAAATTCTGTTTTAGATGTTTCTTACTGTTGCCAGGCAGAAACACCAGCAGAGCTAGGAGACGTTTCTTTTTTTACATACACCTTCGTGATTTTCACAGTCTGGTTCTAATGACCCACACAAGGCACTGTTGCTTCTCTCCCGAGGTGCACCCTTATGAATTAAAGTGGTGTGGGTGTGTTTTCATTCATCCTCCTCCATGCTGTTCTTAATTTATAAATCACTCCTTTTTTATTTATTTCATTTTAAATTATTTATCGGCCACCTTTAAAGGAGGAACACTCTCAAGGCTGTGTACTTGAAAAAAAAAACATACGACGTGGATACTCAATAAAAATCCATAAAAACAGATTAGCCATAAAAATCAATTAAAATAGAAATTACCAATAAAACCAGCAGCCCAGGACACTACAGGAAGACCAGAAAAAACAGGTTGGTCTTTGGAGCTTTCCTGAAGACCTGCAGAGGAGGGGCCTGATGAACTCCTGATGGAAGTGATTCCAGAAGTGAGGGGTCACCACTGAGAAGGCCCTCTTACTTACACTCAATAGCCTAACTGTGTTTGGCAGGGGTAATGTGAGAAGGACCTGTCTCAAGGGCCTCAAAGAGTTAGGCCCACACATGGCCATGCCAGCCTCTCCCACAATGCATTGTTGCCTGATCTCCAGCTCAATAGAAGCAAAACCACTCAAAGGCAAAAGGCAAGGGTGTGTGTACGTGCGTGCATGGCACACGTGTTTGTATGCCTATATCTGAAGCCTCTAATACATCACCTCTTTGGGGTTCCACTTTGGCACTCTCGCTCAAATGGCTGGCCACCACTGGGCTATATCACAGGTGCCACATGGTCAGAAGTCTCTCCCACTGTTCCATGTCATGGCCAGCCTTTTTACCAGCCCCGTGGGAGAAGAGGCAAAGAATAAAGGCCCCTGTTATGGTCAGGCAGCCCAGGAATGATTAGCAACCCATCCAGCAAGAAGGAACCCCTGGCTGTGTTCTTCAACTTCACATCGCTGAAGGAAGGAAGTGTGGTCACATCGCTCTCCTTTTTGCAAATCCAGCCCCATTCTGCCAAAGATTCCCACCTAAATGACGGCAGCAAAATCCTGACACTGGAAGACTCCCTTGGTCCCTCTCTGCTCTCCCCCACTTTGTTCTATGCACATTGCAAAGTTCCTTGGATCTCAATGGCTCTGGAGTCAGATCTTCTCATCAGAAGGGCCTTCTTGCTCACAAGCAGTGAAACGCACCAGCTGTGAAGGTGGCCAATGAATTACTGTTTGTTGGCAAGAAGGCCTTCTGACGAGATGGCTGATGTTCAAGGAGACCCCCGTGGGGGTTTTAAAGCCAGGGAACTCTTGATGAAGTATATTAAGATTTCTTTTCAGGGTTCCCGACTTTATCAGCGCCATCTTTCCCCAGTGCAAGTAACTTAATTCCGACACAAACTTCTGACACTGGTTGCATGACTGGGGGCATGATCCCGCTTGTAAAGAAGGGGATGGAGGGAGGAGGCTGCAGAAATGGCCATGGAACCTGCATGCGGCCCATGGACCATCTGTATAAAATGGACGGGACAGCAGTCACATCTCTGGAGACTCCCCGCCCACTCAGCTGCTGAAAGCAATCAGGCGACACCCCTTCAGGCCCTGCAGCAACTCTCAAGTCACGCCCCTGGTCTCGGCACTCAGGAGCACATGGAGCAACATCCCCCAGATGTTGTTGGACTGCAACTCCCATCAGCCCATAGCCAATGGTGAGGGTTAGAGTATCATCTCCTAGCTCCATTCATGGACTCAGTTTAGGAAAACAACCAGACTACAAATTCCTTGGAAAACATCCTAATCTTAGAGCGGCTCCAAACCAAAGATTCACTTCTTGAGTCGACACACCAAATCTTGATTTCTTTATCTGCCCCACTATTAATGCACATTAAGAACATAAGAACATAAGAAGAGCCCTGCTGGATCAGACCAAGGGTCCGTCTAGTCCAGCACTCAGTGGCCAACCAGCCATTGGCCAGGGATGAACAAGCAGGACATGGTGCAACAGCACCCTCCCACCCATGTTCCCCAGCAACTGGTGCACACAGGCTTCCTGCCTCGAATACTGGAGATTGCACACAACCATCAGGGCGAGTAGCCATGGATAGCCTTCTCCTCCAAGAATTTATCCAACCCCCTTTTGAAGCCATACAAGTTGGTGGCCATCACTACATCTTGTGGTAGTGAGTTACATAGTTTTAACTATGCACTGTGTGAAGAAGTCCTTCCTTTTATTTGTCCTGGATCTCCCACCAATCAGTTTCTTCCAGATAAAAGCCGGGCCGGGCTGGGGGGGGGGGGGGCGCAAATCAACATACAAAACAGCTGCCACGTTCAGTTGTCCCAATGTTATGGTGGATACAAGGAAGAGAGTGACAACTGAGCACCTCGGTATTGATGGGGGCTATCTATACGTTGTCTTTGCCCCAGAGTGGCTCCGAATCTGCCCTGCATCAGTTATATGATGCAGTCACCAATTCAGAGCCACCCTGGGGTGAAGTGCTGAAGATGCAGAGCAGAAAAGTCAGAGAGTTACCCTGACTTTTTCTGCCCGAGCAAGGTCAGTGCAGCTCTTCTCCGTCTGTCCTTGCTCAGACACTGCTCCTGGGGGCCTTCCCAAGCAGAAGGCAACCTGTCATTGGTTGCTGGAAGCCACAGGAGGAGGGGGACAGGCCCAGCAAACCTAATCGCTGCTGGAAAGCCCGCCGCTGCCTCCCTCCATCTGGATAACTTGCCGCAACAGCAACAGCGACCCTGCAACAGCGAAACCACAGGGTTTGGAAGCAGGCCA
Source organism: Elgaria multicarinata webbii (assembly GCF_023053635.1). Classification (NCBI taxonomy): domain Eukaryota; kingdom Metazoa; phylum Chordata; class Lepidosauria; order Squamata; family Anguidae; genus Elgaria; species Elgaria multicarinata. The sequence continues at coordinate 25,701,548 of NC_086185.1, read as the reverse complement.
GCTCCAAGTTGGCACCGTGAAGACAGTCCCATGGTCTGAACCCAACCCCAAAGCTTTGTGCACAGTTGCTTAGAGTCATTCTTAGAGATGCCCAAACATGGAGCTTGGGAATTCTGGGAGTTGTAGTCCAACATATCTGGAGGCCACCAGGTTGGAGAATCCTAATCTTCAATGCTCTTGGGAAAGGCTGATGTTCAACCAACTTCTTTCTGCCGTTGCAGCGTTATGAGCTGCATTGGCCTTGAACACTTGGCTTACTTGTCTATAAAATCGGTTCCGCTCATCTATTGTTCCCCACTTGTTTGGAATGTATTGGGCACTTCTGAAAAAAAAGAAATCATTTCTTAGCTTAGAACGGTGGAGCACGTCGTACAATGCCCATTGTGTATCATTTTAACACCAGTAGAAACATACAAGCGTTGAACGTCGGCACAAGCAAATAGGACGACAAGGATGGCACAAGATGGTTGCTTAGGAAATGTTCTACATAAATACTCATCATTAGGATTACGGCCCTCATTATTATTCAAGATGACCTTGAGAGTGGAATTGACAGTGGCGCTTAGACAATCCAGCTCTAAAAAAGACTAACCAAGACCTGCTCTGTGATGATAAAGGCACAAAGAACAAAGAGCTCCCATAGAGAATGGGTGCAGCTCCAAGGCCTGATGCCATAACATCTCTATGGATTGGCCAGTCTATAAATTGACTGTTTGTAACTAGTCCTGCACACAGTAGATAGAGATAGATAGATAGATAGATAGATAGATAGATAGATAATAATTATTATTATTATTATTATTATTATTATTATTATTATTATTATTTTATTTATTTATATAGCACCATCAGTGTACATGGTGCTGTACAGAGTAAAACAGTAAATAGCAAGACCCTGCCGCATAGGCTTACAATCTAATAAAATCATAGTAAAACAATAAGGAGGGGAAGAGAATGCAAACAGGTACAGGGTAGGGTAAGCAGGCACAGGGTAGGGTAAAACTAACAGTAGAAAGTAACAGTAGAAGTCTGCACAACATCAAGTTTTAAAAGCTTTAGGAAAAAGAAAAGTTTTTAGTTGAGCTTTAAAAGCTGCGGTTGAACTTGTAGTTCTCAAGTGTTCTGGAAGAGCGTTCCAGGCGTAAGGGGCAGCAGAAGAGAATGGACGAAGCCGAGCAAGGGAAGTAGAGGCCCTAGGGCAGGCGAGAAACATGGCATCAGAGGAGCGAAGAGCACGAGCGGGGCAATAGTGTGAGATGAGAGAGGAGAGATAGATAGATACCCCCATTGAGGCAACAGCAGATGTGGATGGTGGCCTGTCTGGAGCTCAATAAGACACCCTGGCTTTGCTGACTGCCAGAAACTACAGGCTTTTATTTATTTAGTTATTTATTTATTTTTATTTATTGCATTTCTATACCGCCCAATAGCCGGAGCTCTCTGGGCGGTTCATAAAAAATTAAAACCATTCATGAAACAACAGTATAAAACCATAATATAAAATACAATATAAAAGCTCAACCAGATAAAAACAGCAGCAATGGAAAATTACAAATTTAAAACACCAAGTTAAATTTTATTTATAGACTGTTAAAATGCTGGGAGAATAAAAAGGTCTTCACCTGGCGTCTGAAAGCATATAACGTTGGTGCCAAGCGAACCTCCTTAGGGAGCTCATTCCACAGCCAGGGTGCCACAGCAGAGAAGGCCCTCCTCCTGGTAGCCACCTACCTCACTTCCTTTGGCAGGAGCTCACGGAGAAGGACCCCTGAGGATGACCTTAGGGTCCGGGCAGGTACATACGGGAGGAGCCGTTCCTTCTTTTCTACATGAGGCTTTTAACTTGCCACTTCATCGAGAGTTCTGCTTCTGGATTCTTTGTGGGATTAAGATTGGATCCTTGACACATTTTTCCCCCCTGGGAATTTTCCTTCTCTACCTTTCTATATGTTCTACTACATAACTCCAGGTGGCGCTGTGGTAGAATAGAATTGCACAACTACGCTAGGGTTTCATTCTGCACTTCTCCGATATACCAGGCTTTCCCCGATCAACACCCCCTCCACCCCCGTGCGAAAATGGTTGCAAAGAATGGGAGAGACCCTGGAGAAGGATGACATCATGTAAAGCACCCATAAAATTCCAGGAGGGAGGAATCACAAGCACACAATAAATGCCTCGTGGAGTGGTGACAAGATGGGGGGGTGTTCTACCAGTTCTGGATGGGATTGCACTCACCCTGAAGGAGCAGGTTCGTAGCTTGGGGGTTCTTTTAGTTCCATCATTGTCACTTGAGGCCCAGGTGACCTCAGTGGCACGGAGTGCCTTCTACAAACTCCGGTTGGTGGCCCAGCTACGGCCCTATCTGGACAGGGATAACCTGGCTTCAGTTGTCCATGCTCTGGTAACCTCCAAGTTAGATTACTGCAATGCGCTCTACGTAGGGCTGCCTTTGAAGATGGTTCAGAAGCTGCTGCTCGTGAAAAATGCAGCGGCCAGATTGATTTTGGGAACCAGAAGGTTCAACCATATAACCCCTGCTCTGGTCCGCTTGCACTGGCTGCCTGTATGTTTCCGAGCCCAATTCAAGGTGCTGGTTTTGACCTATAAAGCCTTATACGGCTTGGGACCACAATACCTGATGGAACGCCTCTCCCAATGTGAATATACCGGGTCACTACGTTCAACATCTAAGGTCCTCCTCCAGGTGCCTACTCCGAGAGAGGCTCGGAGTGTGGCAACGAGGGACAAGGCCTTTTCGGTGGTGGCCCCCAGACTATGGAATGATCTCCCTGATGAGGTTCGCCTGGCACCAATGCTTCTATCTTTCCGGCGCCAGGTTAAGACTTTCCTCTTTGCCCAGGCATATGGCAGCACATCTTAATCACCCACATGTTTAGTTTTTTAATGGTTTTTAATGCGTTATGTGTGTATGTTCTGTGTTTTAGAATTTAAAATTTTGTATACTCGTTTTTATCTTAACTTTATAATTTCTGTAAACCGCCCAGAGAGCCCTGGCTATGGGAGTGGTATATAAGTGAAATAAATAAATAAATAAATAAATAAATAGTCGGCAGTTATGATGGACTGTATTCATGTTGTTGTTTTTTGGAGTGTTCAGGAATATCCTCGCACGATCTAGACGTTCACTGCGGCAAACTGAACAGCTCTTCCTTGGTGGTGGCAGCAGTTTGCCAGCTCTCTGAATTACTTCTCATTTGCCACTTCAGATAATTCCCCTGCAACTGGCCGGATCCCTGGAATCTGCCTCTTTCCATTCTTCGCTCCCTAATCATTTGCTGAACCCAGATGCTAAAAGGCAGGAATTTACCCCACAGGCCTGCCTCCTCCACACCCTTCACCGGCCCCCCACTGATCAAAACAGGCAAATCAGGTTTGTTTAGAACAATATGCCCAATTACAAAAACAAATTCCCCTCTTCATTAAATCATTAAGCGAGTTAAGTCAGTGACTAATTCCCTAAAATTCTAATCTATTCAAGAAATGACATATTATTAGCAAGGGAAATGCAAACTGGCAAGAAAACGCATTTATGTAGACGTATCCCTTTAATTCAAGAATGGATTAAACAAAGTTTCTCCCCCTTCTTTATTCAAACAAAAACAAAAAAACCCAAATTGTATCATCAGGAGGGGGCGGGGAACCCAACTCCCAGACTTTGGGGGAATTAAGCTCAACTCCTAGAGCTTCTTCCTGACAACATTGTCATGTTGGGCCATTTGATCTATTTTTGCAGATGACCGACAATGCAGAAGCCAGTTCCAAATTGGCAGATAAACCAATCTTGGAGATAATATATGCAGGCTCAGTGAAAGGGAACGAAAAGGCTGGATCTTGTCCAATGCACAGTTATGCATGCTTAAGCTCCATTAGAATCAATGAGAGTTAAACATGCACAACTGCGTTACAGTTAGGGTGGTGGTGGCAGCTGGCTGGAATCCTGTATTCATTCAACCCCTGCCTCTCCATCAGGACCCCCAAGCTGCAGCTCAGTTGGAATAGGGACCGAAGGCTAAAGTTCCTCCCACATGGAATTTCGGCAGTCACCCAACAGACTGGATTCTACAGGGAGGGGGCAAAGGTCCATCTTTTGCATGCAGTGAAATGATTCAGTAGTTTGTGATGGCAAAGACCCCTCTCTGCTGGGGACCTTGGAGAGGTGCAGAGTAGACCAGCCTCCCCCAACCTCTGTCTTCCAGATGTGTTAGACTATGACCCTATTCAGACAACACGCTAAGCCACAGTGGTTAAGCATTCTGAGCTAAACATTGTGACTTAGCATTCCTAACCATGGTGGCTACATAACCATGGTTTAAACACACTCACTAACCATTTGCTGCAAAAGAGTTAGCTGTAGGGCTGTGCTCCGCTTCGCATCGGAGCGTAGAAGCAATAGCGAGGCGGCCTGATTCGCCTCCAACAAAAGCAGACACGAAGCGGATCGGGGGGACTGCAGATCAAGGTGAAGAGGATCGAGACCAAGCGGATCCTTCGCCTCGATCCGGAGCTCCGAAAAAAAGGTAAGTGGGGGCTTATCTGGTGCTGCCGCAGTCCATGCAGTAACAGCGGCAGAGACAGGTAAGGGGGCAGAGGGAGGGGGGCTTACCTGCCTCTGTCGCAGTCTGGCAGCGGCTTCAACTGAGGCTCAAACCAGAAGACCGGGCCGCAACCACGGCCTGCCCTTCCGCTTTGAGCTTCGGCCTCAGGTGAAGCCGCTGCTGGAACGCGACAGACACAGGTAAGGGGGAAGAGGGAGGAGGCCTTACCTGGTGCCAGCACCACCACCGCAGTCCGTGCAGCGCTGGCGGCAGAGCCAGGTAAGGGGACAGGGTCTTACCTGGCAATGGCTTCACCTGAGGCTCAAACCAGAAGACCAGGCCGCAACTCCATCTGTGACCTGGTCTTCCTGTTTGAGTCCTCGGGCTCAGTTGAAGCAGCCGCCAGACCACGACGGATGCAGGTAAGGGGGAGGAGAGGGGGGGCCTTACCTGGCGGTGGCGCTGCGGAACTCTGACTCAGAGCCGATGCTCTGCAGTGGAGCAGAGCGGCCCGTAGGCAGATCAACACCGGGTGGAGCAGGCCCGATCCAGAATTTGCGGATTGGGTGCAGAGTGGATTGGGGGGTCCATGCACAGCCCTAGTTAGCAGCCCTAATCCTAACCCTAATCATAGTTTAGCATGTTGATTGAACAGGTCCCCACATCTCCCATCATCTCAATGGTCATGCTGGGTGGTGATGAGGGGCGCGGTAGACCAACCCATGTGGAGGTTCGGCGAGGCTGGAGAAGACAATATGCAGTTCAATGGACCTTCTAAAAGGCAGCTTGCTACGTTCCTATCCCCATCCCCATAGTTCCTAAGGAATTGCACTTATTCATTACATATGGAAGACCTCAGCTTCTGATACTGGATTAATGGCCACCGTCAACTAGAACATCTCTTCCCCCACCCCCCAACTCCAATTCCATGCTCTCAATCAGAACTGGAATCTCCAGTTCCCATCACAAGATGGCAAGATGAGAATCCATAGAGTTAAGTAAGGGCGGTAGGAGGTTATGGGCAATATATGCACAAGATTGCATCTTCTACTTCAGATGCAGAGACTTCCAACACACACAATCGGTTCAGAGCTCCCAACCGGAGTGGAGAAGCGGCTTTCAAAATATTGCATGCAAGATGTGGGACAGGGGTGGGGAACCTCAGGCTGGGGGCCAATCCTTGGGGGTCTTAAACTGGCTCCCTGGGGTTCCCCACAGGGCCACGCCCCCTTCCTCTGGTCCCACCCCCTTTTCTTCAACCACTGATCATTTGATGGCTTTCTGGCTTTTGTGCACTTTCAGTCCTATTCTAAAAGGGTGAAATGCCTCCCCTTAGGCTTGGTTACTGGAAGGAAGAGAAAATGTGCTGGAATTATGTACTCTGCCCCTCTTACCTTTGGCCACGCCCCTTTGTCTTCAACCCTGCCCATTACAGGGATCTTGGGCTGAAAAAGGGTCCTCACACCTGATGTAGGAGGTAGCCTTTTCCCAGCAAACACAGCACATCCACTGATAACGGGGTTAGAGTTGATTTGATTCATTACATTTCTACACTACGCAATATAGCCAGAGCTCCCTGGGAGGTTGACAGCATGATAAAACATAATATAGAAACTTCAACATTCAAGAAATTAGAACAGTTGAAAAATCAGCTAAAAGCAACGGAGAATAAAACTACCAGGATTTGATTTAAAACATACACACACACACACCATAAGATACCAAATGCCTGAGAGTAGAGCAAAGTCTTCGCCTGGTGCTGAAAATGTGGCAATAGTGGTGCCAGGTGGGCCAGACTGAGGAGGACCTTCCAACCCATTGTGATCCCTGCATTGTTTAAAAACCAGGAGAAAGACAAACCAAAGAGAATTCGACGGAGAACTGGAAAGCTGATAAAGGGCTTTAAAGATGACATTGGAGAAAAGGTTAAATGGAGTTTAGCTTGCATGCTAAGCCTGATAGGAAAAGGGATTAAGAGCAGATATTATATCAGCTTTTAATATCTGGAAGTTTACCTTATATAGAAGGAGAGCAATTATTAATTCCAGAGCTACCTAGGCTAGGCTAAGGTGTGTACCAATGTTCTCAAGGCATTTAGGTTGGCTCAGCACAGCCTGATGGCACAAAGAACTTCTTCAGGTAACCACCCACTTGGTTCCACAAACTCATGCCCACCGCCCCCTACCCCACACTATAAAAAACATTATTCAGAATAGCGGTTTTCAACGACCCACTAAGGAAGATAATAACAATACAATTCAAAACAGTAACAATTAATGGAATATTTATTCCAAAGCACCCACCGCAGGCTTGCCGAGGGAGGGAGGGAAAAGAGAGTGAATGCCTCTGTTTTGCACCCGGCGTAGCAGGGCACACCAAGCAGGGTATGTCTCTTCATTAGCATTTTGGTGCTTTTGAAATATTTCAATTCACCATTAAAAGGACTCTTCTTAAATGGTATTAATACATGTGTGGATTCTTCCCCTATATGGCTTAGGACCAAACTACGTTCTCCCATAAAAGTATCCCTGGGTTTTAAGACCTTCTGGAGAGGCGCTTCTCGGGAAAGACCACCTCGAGCACCCCCCTGTTGCTTCCTTGCCTCTTAACGCCCCCCTATGCAATCCCACCGCCCCCAAGGGAGCAATACCGCCCACTTTGGGAACCACTGATCTAGATGAATCACACAAAGGAATTAGGTGCCCCTTCCGAAATTTATAGCTGAAAAAAAAAAGCAGATGCTCTTTTGAGCTGCATTAATTGAAGTATAACTTCCAAATTGTGCGAGGTACTGGTTCCTCTCTATTCTGCACTAGTAGGCCTCATCTTGCACACATTTCTGGGCACCACACTTCAAGAAGGATGCAGACAAGCTGGAGGGGGTTCAGAGGAGGGCAACGAGGATGACCAGGGGTCTGGAAACAAAGCCCTATGAGGAAAGACTGAAAGAACTGGGCATGTTTAGCCTGGAGAACATTGAGGGGAGTCAAGATAGCACTCTTCAAAAACTTGAAATGTTGTCACACAGAGGAGGGCCAGGATCTCTTCTCCATCCTCCCAGAGTGCAGGACACGGAATACTGGGCTCAAGTTACAGGAAGCCAGATTCCAGCTGGACATCAGGGGGAAACTTCCTGCCTATTAGAGCACTACGACAATGGAACCAATGACCTAGGGAGATGATGGGCTCTCCCACACTAGAGGGATTCAAGATGCAGCTGGACAGCCATCTGTCATGTATGCTTTTAAGGTGGATTCTTGCATTGAGCAGAGGGTTGGACTCGATGGCTTTATAGCCACCTTCCAACTCCACTAGTGTTTGATTCCAAGAAATTTTGCATGGGATTCTGCCTGGCTGGAGCTCCAAACCCACCACTGAATTCTGGGATTTGGTGGCAATTCTTGTATCAAGGCGTGGCTGCAGTCCTGAACCACTGGCTTTGTTTGGAAGCTTTCTGAACTGGCCAATGTGATTATGCGACACCCATCCAGAAAGCTTTGCTCCTGAGCAAATGGATGGCAGTAGCCAACCATTGAGCATCCCGGCTCAATCAATCCTCTTGTGCATCTCCTATTTTTCTGCAAATGTACATGTCTAATGCAATACGGCATCTATCTGTGTCTGAGACATCATAAGGCAGGAGCCGAAATCCATGACACGCTTACTGCAGAATTACCTATCAGGCTTTGGCTGAGCTGGCTTGGGGAAAGTGACACTTTGGGGAAGCAGATCATGGGTGGGAGGGAATAAGGCACTCGTCACTTCAGCCAGCTCAAAATCCCTCAATACATCTAAAAGTCTTCCTGGGAAAGACGAGATAAGCAGAACTGAGATTTAAGCTCCGCTGAACCAGTTACTGCTCAAGGACCGCAAGCAGAATTATTCGACAATGTTGACCGGAACAATGGCCATGTAGAGTGGCAGCATTAGGGATGACAGAGAAATCCGCAATGGGTTCAAATGAATTTGGATTTTCGATGAATCTGATCTGTGGATCATGTGGCAGAACAGCTTTTTCCACGTAGATTCATGGATTGGTTTTTCACTTTCGGGGAGGGGGATTTATGCTATTTGCATTAGTGTTAATTCACATTAACTAATGCGGATTACCGCATTTCCACAAGTGTGAATTGCTGCATTAATGGAAATGGTCACTAGCACAAGTAGAACGGAATTCTGGTTAAAAATAAATAAATCTGAATCTATCTGTGAGGCATAATGGAAGGAAAGACGCCTGGCAATCCGTGAAACATAGATGGAATGGATTTAAGAACAGCCATGCATCTCTAGTCAGGATGCACAGTGGACAAATTTGAGTAGAAGTAAAATCAGCCATATGACATAAATACGGGATGCCATAAATGTCACAGTTCAGTAGACTTCAGCATGTAGCAGTGGTCAGCAACTTCATCTAACATTTAGTGGAGGAAAATTTGCACTGAGTAAACAATGGGTTCATAGTATAGTAGTAAACAAAACATTTATTTATTTTATGAAGTTTAGTGGCATGTAGTTCCAAATAACTTTGGATACATGCACATATATACATATATTTCCCTGCACCCCAAAGGTGGCTATTTTGCATTTACACACCATAATGCTCTTATGCTCTTCATAATTTTAATTTTTGTGAACCGCCTGGAGAGCTTCAGCTATTGGGCAGTATAAAAATGTAATAAATTAAATAAATAAATAAATAAATAATATTTTTATTGTCTAATATATTTTCTTACCCTAATCTGGGGCCCTTTCTACACCTAAGGATTATCCCAGGCAAATGGAGGGATCATCCTTGCTTGCACCCGGGATCCCCTATGTGTCATTTGGATACACAGGGATGACCCCGGGACAATCCCAGGGAAAAAGGCAGGTGTAGAAACGGCCTGGGATTCCTGAATATAACACTTTGAAAATGGTATATGGAATGTGTCCTGGGCCCGAACAGTTGTCAAAACCATTATAAACCATTATAAAGCAGTCGTGTAGTTCCTGCCCTGACTTGTCAGTGAAAGACCTTGATTTAGCACTAAACCCAGCTCTGGCCACTGTTATACACATCTATTTACATATCTAATTAACTCAAGTACACTTTCGTGCATGTAATTAATTCAGGTGATTCATTTGTTGGTAGCAACCTGCCCACAGGAGGAAGGGGTGTATGGAAGGACACCCAAGTTTGGTGGAGTTACCTCTCCTTATGGGCAGTAATTTGATTAAATTATGTGTTTAATTTCCTGGCCTTAAAAGAAAGTGATATAAAATTTAAAGAAAATGCACCATAAAATTTGGAGTTTTGTAAGCTCCTTATCTTTGCTTCCAAGACGCTCATTCTTCTGCCTGCACAAGTGTGTGTGTGTGTGTGTGTGTGTGAGAGAGAGAGAGAGAGAGAGAGAGAGAGAGAGAGAGATTGAGAGAGAGAGAGAGAGAGAGAGAGAGTTTGTGCATGTAGGTTGTCTAATTTGATTGCTGCAAATTTGCAAGTACTATCTTTGCTTCTGGTCTTCTTTCATTATCTCCAATTGTGGAGCAGCCAGAATGGATGCAGAGAGAACCAGAAAGCCTACAGGAGAACACAGAGTATTTTTAGCAAAGCAAAAAAAAAAATGTTTAAAAAACTTCATAGGGATGATGCAACACAAGTCAACTGTAAATCATAAGAGTCAGGAAAGACCAGGGAGGTTAATTAAAAGTTGCAAGAAGTCAAAAGCAATAAAGGCTAATGAAGTCTTTAATCAGGTAAACACTGCTGCAACCACCACTTAGCAGAAATCCTATCTGAGGAAATTGGCTCAAGTAGAAATGAGGAAACGTGAGGTGCCTCCCTGCCCTAGAAGCTGTGTTAATCAGGAATCAAATCAGTCCCACTCATAATGCATAGCCACAGTACGAACTGAATCCCGTTTCTCCTAAGAAATTGTTCTCTGGCTCAGAATGTAAACTGAGCTTCTGTGCATGCACAGATCACCACTGACATTTTGTTTCCAAGGTACTCTATAGGGATGTCAGGTGCCTTGGAAACTATGTCTCCCAGGGCTCTTTGCACCTGAGGGGCGCTCATGAGCATCCTCAGTATTGTCACTGAGGCAATGAACCCTGGGACATGTAGTCTCCAGGGCACCCAATGACTCCACTAAATACTCAGACGTCCTGGAAGACCACATTTCCCAGGCTCCCTGGTGGCTGGGCTGCTGTCTTTTCAGCATTTTAGGTGCCAGGGAGGGGGGACACAAGACCTTACTGCTCTTGAAGAGAGGTGTCCAGGGAGGTCACCCACAGCTCAGGCGATCTCCTGCGACACCTCTTCAGTCTCCACCATGCCTGGCTCTAAGGAACGAAACCCTTGAAGCCACACATTTGGGTCTGACTGGCTCTGTCAAGAGCTGCACCAGCACTTTCTCCTGCTGATGTGACTCTCCAGAGTCTGGCTCATAACCACCTTTTAGGAATGGGGTGGGGTGGGGGAAGAGCTACTAAGCAAGCTTGATTCCAAATTGAGACAAGGCGAGTTCATCCATCATAATTTGGTGGCACTTAGTTAAGTCAACGTGCTCCGGCACATGATTCAAAAATCAAGGGTGTCCTACTGTTTGTCCATTGCCCTTCAAGCAAAAATGACTCAAGTGTACCTTAGCAGAAGAAGTAGCTGGTGGCAGGTTGTTTTGCTTCCTAGGCCAATGAGGAGACAGTGTGCAAAAGCCGAGGAACCAGGTCCAGGGTGCTTCACTCTTTTGCATAGCACAAATCCTGCACCTTCCCTCCACCGAATCCTCCTGGCATGGTGAACAACTACAGATTATGAGATGAATTTAGCCACCAGCAAAAGACCCTGAGGGAGAAGAGACAGAAAAACAGATGCTAAAAGCACTCTGTGACATATTCCTGCCTAGTAGGCAAATATGCGAACTGAAGGGATGGACCAGTTGAGCTTGGCACCGGAAGTTATCTGTATGCCACCCTGAGATCTTATTGATATAGGGCAGGATATAAATGTTTTAAATAAATAAATAAATAATAAACAATGCTGTGCCTCAGCCCCTGGAACACCTAAAATTTAAATATTACAGAGAAATAACAGCTTACAGCCTACAAGTACACATTATATTGCTGGATGTCACTGGAAACTCCACATATGCATGCTTTGCACCATTTTCACCCAACATTCCTGGCTTCCACGCTGAAGACCATAGTTTGTTTGTTTGTTTGTATGAGAGAACGATGTTCTCTAAATTTGCTGTTCTTGTTAATTGAGCCAGTCACAGACTCTCAGCCCAACCTACCTCACAGGGTTGTTGTTGTGAGGATAAAATGGAAAGGAAGGCGATTATGTATGTCGCCTTGGGTTCTTTGGAGGAAAAAAAGGTGGGATATGAATGTAATAAATAATAATAATATATTTTAATTGTTTTAATGCCTGGTTCTGAGTGATCCAGGTTCTAGTCCCTACTTGGCCATGGAAGGTCTCCGGGTGACTTTGGGTCAGCCACAGATTCTCAGCCCAGCCTACCTCACAGGGTTGTTGCCGTGAGGACAGAAGGGAGAGGAGGAGGATTACGTATGCTGCCTTGGGTTCCTTAAGGAGGTGAAAAAGGCATATTAAATAAATAAATAAATCTGGGTCAGTGAAGAAGATGTGCATGCAGGCTCCAAAAGTTTTTGGGGGTTGGTTTTTAAAGAAAAGGGCGCCGCAGCTTAGTGAGTTTAGACAATCTTTGCCACATGGTAACGCCAAGAGGAAATTAAGGCCTGATAAACCAGGATCCCAGCAGGCTAGAAATGCTGGACAGACACCTGTCTGCAAGGAATGTCTTTTCTACCTCTGCCCTGCAGCCTGACACTGTGGCCTGGTTCAGATGACATATTAGGCAGCGGGGGGGGGGGGGGGGAGGCAACTGACTGTTTGTTATTTTTCCCGGTAATCCCTACACATGTTGCCCCTCCCCCTGTTTTGCAGCTGAAAGTCCCTGCATCCTTCTGGGCTGCTGGTGCTCCTCTGTCCCTCCTCCCTCAGTCCTCCGAGCCCATACCCATCATGCATTGAAAGTTCTGCCAGCTGTACAAGAGCGACCGGTGTGCTTTCAGTCGCTCCTGCTGACGAACTCTATGACCTTCCGGAATAGTGCCCTCGACAGAGGAGATGACACAACGGACCCGGCCACATGACATTTTACTCAACGGGTCTCCGGATAAGCAACGGAGCAGCCCATTGTTTTTCCCAGTTGTTTAAATCGACAAAATAACATACTGTGCATTGTGTGTCCGTTGTGAGCCCTCCCACATGACACAAGAATCAACACAACAGATGCTTGCCTCCTGCCTGTTGATTATCACGTCGTCCGAACCAGGCCTGTGCGCGCAATAGCCCTATTCACACATGTGAATAGGGCAGGCTTCTCCAACCTCGCGTCTCCCAGAGGTTTTAGACCGTCAGTCCCAAAATATGAGGGAAGGCTGGAACAGGGTATTTGGGATGAAAAGGGAAGCAGGGACTGCATGCAATGGTCCTCTCACTGTCGCCGTGTTCTCCAAAACTTCTGAAGTGGGAGGGGGCCCTCCTGTATCCGTGGGGACCTCGGCCCCATAGAAGTTGTGTAAGGAGGGCTCCTGTTGTAGAAGTCATGCTGAACAGGGTGACCTAAGGCATGGCAGGAGCTGCACGTGGAGGACTGAGGTGCTAAAAGTAGAGTTTGGCTTCACCCCTGTATGTGAGTAGCACACGGACAGGGTGCTTGTTTGATAAAGCTCCTGCCAATGTCTTTGTAGAAGTTGTTTTCAGTCATTTTGCCCCCCTGGGTTTGTTCTGATAGGTTATTGAACTCGAGTATCTATTTTACTTCTATTATGTATTGCTTCATTATTGTTCTGCACGTTTGTTTGGGTTGAAATGGGCTTATTGGATGAATGATCACTGTATGGAATGGCAGTTATGAGAGGGGTGAGTATTGCATTTCCTCCAAATGTTGATGCGGTCTCTTTTATAGATGTCTGCTGTACTGTGCTGTTATTTAGTTTGCTGTAAATTGCTTTGGGTGCAATTTCCTTGTGGAAAGGTGAATGAATGGCTTGATTAATTGACCTTTTTTTTTTTTTGAACTGGTAACAGCTTAGGGACTAGAAGGAATGAACATGCAAGATGAAGATAATTAGAATTGCATTTCACATACATTATCTCAGTAATTCTTAACAACCACCCGGTAAGATAAGGCTGCATAATTATCCCTATATAGCAGAGGGGAAAGAAGGATGGAGGTCAAGTAACTTGCCTATAGATCCCTGATCCATTCATGACAGAGATAGAGATGGAATAGGGAATGGTGAGTCAGATATATATTGCATAAATCTGATCCATTCCATTTCTGCACTAATTGTTTGTTTTTAAATCCACATTAAAATCATATAGAAATGCATACTTAAATGCATATTTTGAACACAAAACATCACAAAATATGCATTTCTAAACGTATTTATCCTTAAGTATGGATTTTGCAAAGTATTTTGGTACTTTTTTTCAGCTGAGAGCCATAGCGTGAAATTCATGAGATTGCGAAATCCAAAGGATGATTCTATTCCAATCCACACATTCATCCGTAAAGGAGGGGATCAGATCCGTTTGCATCAGGATTCGTAAAGACGGAATTCCTCTGGTGTCTCTAGATTTGAACAGAAGGATTCAGAGTTTGCTTTCTTAGACACTTCAGCTCTTGGTGGGGGACGATGAATGAAAGCTTCTGGTGATCAGGACTTGTTCACAGAGGTAAATAGACCTCGCTATTCAGGGAAATAATTCCCAGCTGCCTCAAGTTGCTAAGAGTGTGCTCAAAATCCAGCCCCCCAGTGGAGTAAATCCTTCACTAATTCCTGATTGGTTTCCTAATTGGACTCAACAGGAAAAGTTATCAGCCAGTGATATTGGCACCCCCCCTCAAGTTCTAATCCATTTGGAAAAGCTTAAGTAAACGCCATAAATATTTAAATTAAATATCAGCTGCATCTGCTCCATGATCTTAATTAAGAAATAAGATGATGTTCAAAGGGGGGGAAAAACGTGTGGATGTTCCAAACAGGCTTGATAGCAAGGGCAAACTCAGAGCAGTTCAGAAGAAGGAGCATTGATTGCTACGAGAATTTTAATCTACTGTCACAGGGAGAGCTAAGCTTTGGTTTGATTTTTCAAGTCCCAAGAGAAGCCATGTGCAACAGAGATCTATGAACACACTGCCAGGGTGTGTGGGGAGGTGGAGAGAAGCCTTTGAAAATAATAAAAATAATTTAAAAAACCTTGGTTCTTCTTTTCAATATGAACAAGGCTACTTTTATAGGCTCTTATCTTTATGCTTACTTAGTTAATTCCAACACCCTGGTATAGAAAAGCTTATAATGATGAGTCAGCCATTGCAGGGATTTCTGTTTTGCCCTGGTTGGAAAATTTTGCACTAGAGAGATTTGCAAAAAGTATCAGGCTCTCTTTATGGGGGGAAGATGGAGGAGGGAGTCCCACCCCACCATACTCAGTGATGGGAGTGGTTGACCAGTGTGGTTTACTGGTTAGAGTGGTCTTCTTCAAACTGGTGCTCTCTAGATGTGTAGGACTTCAGTTTCCAACATCACCAACCAGGATGACCATTACTCCGGCTGGCGATGCTAGGAGTTATAGACTAACACACTAGAGGACCCCAAGTAGAGAAGGCTGAGGTGGAGCATCAGAAAAGGGCTGGGGTGACCCAGGTTCAAATCCCTACTGGGCCAATGGGTATGCTATTGAGGACAATTCACTGGCTCATATTTTGTGTCCCTTCTGGAACCAGTACAGGGCTGGTTTTTGATAGGGCTGTGCTCCGCTCCGAATCGGATCGGCGAATCCGGAGCGGAGCAGCCCAATCTGCCTCCGTTAAGGTTGGATCTGAATCGGGTCAGCGGAGCTGCGGATCGAGGTGAAGTGGAGTGCTTCACTGCGGAGCGCTTTGCTGCGATCCGGAGCTCCGATCGCCATTTTGACCGGTTTTTTTCCATTGGATTGTATTGGGTGAAAAAACACCTATAATTTCTTTATTTTTAAAGATAGAGCCCTGAATTTTATTGAGGTTAGAGATTGATCATTGGGGGTCATTTGTATAGATTTTCATAAACTTATGTTCAGCAGTTGGGTTGCTATTAATTTTTATTTAATGGGTAAAAGCGGGAAAGGGGAAGCTTTTTCGGGCATTGATAAACAGCTTCATCTCCCAATCGTGCTGATAAGTGATCAGCCCATGTGAAGCATCCTCCAATCCCCATGTTGGGGGGGGGGGACTAAGCCAGAGGCATACAGAGAAACTTTTCTTTCTCTGAGTTTGTGGGGTAGGACTTCGGTCAGCTGTGTTTGGAGGAGTTAGTTGGAATTTTTTTTTAAAATTCCCAAAAAATCAGGGCACGATCTGATTTCCTTCAAAGTGGCCATGCCTAAGGTCCTATGTGGAAGCTATCCTGGTGCCCAGTTACATGTGTGTAGCTTACCAAATAACAGATATAACTGCATTTCTGTCAATTGGGGGAAAACTTAAAAATTCCCCCAAAATCAGGGGATGATCCCATTTCCTTCAAAGTGGCCATGACTAAGTATCTATTTAAAAGCTATCATGGTGCCCATTTTCATATTTCTAATTTGAAAACTAAAAAAGTTATAGGCATTTTACATTTTCAATGGAAGTCTATGGGGGGGGGGACGGAGCTCCACAGCAGAGCGGAGGCGGATCGACCCAAAGTGGAGTGGACCCAATCTGAAAGGAGCAGATCAGGATCCAGAGCGGATCAGGAGGTCCGTGCACAGCCCTAGTTTTTGAAGCATCTGTTAGCTGTGTTCCCCACAAGCCATCACCCCTCAAACCACCTCCAGGTCACATTCCCATTTCACATTGTGCATGAAAGTCATTCTAAAAGGAGGCTTAAATGTAAACGTGCTGCAGGCAAGAAAACATTAGATAGACAAATTGGGTGCCCCAAGCCCAGGAATGAGAATTGGAACAATATACATGCTTTAATTAGCACAAGTTCTATTAAGGCAGATTGCAGCTCTTTAATTCAATGCTTAATAAGCTAATGTTATTAATGGCTGAATACCAGGAAGGAAGGATAATATAGAACAGCGAAAGATCTGAGAAAAAGACTTAACTGGGGGGGGATAGTTAGGTGATGCCCCCAAAGTTAAGCGGCAGTACAAATTATCACATCTTGTTCCGCATGAATTCAAACACATTTCTTGGTACACTGACCCCAAGAAAGGAAGGGAATAAATCTTGCTTATGAATGTAAGAGGATGACACCAGTGTTCTGTTCAGTGTTCTGTTCCCGCAGTGGCCAACCTGACACACACCCACCCCAATGGGAAGCCCACAAGCAGCACATGAGCTCAATAGCACCCACTCACTCATGTTCCCCAGCAACTGACATACAAAGGCATACTGCTTATATTACCTCCAGTAGCCGTGGCATCCATTAATAACACCAACCTATTAAGCATTGGATTACAATTTACCTAAAGATGACATTACAGGATGATATTGTTTTTCCTCCTTGGGGAGAATGCCTTTTGTGAGACACTGGGAATTGACTCAGGAATGGACAAGGTGGCCACCTCGGAGAGAAGGATGATGACAACCTTGCATATAGATGAGGTTCTTGCTTTGAGCATCTCCAGACTGGACTACAAAACATGCTGTACGTGGAGATCCACGTCATGCCCCACCACTTTTCTTTCAGCAGAAGACCAGACTCAGATGAGAACTCTGATGAGAAGGAGGAGGAGAAGTCCATCACTGGCCCTAGCACCATTGGGTTTCCAAGTGAGTCAGAGGATTCAGAGGACCTGGCATATTCTGACAGGTTCCTCCCCTCAGCTCCAGAGCCTCAAAGATCAGTCCTCGGACCCCGAAACAGAACTGGCAGTGTGTCTAAGTGGAAATCCAGAACCAGAGATACAGTATGCATCTGGCAACCTTCTACATCTAGGAAATAGAAACCAAAGGCACAGTTTACGAGATGGGGGATACTTGGCTCAGCAATACTACAAACAAGAAGGATCTTGGAATTGTTGTAGATCACAAGCTGAATATGAGCCAACAGTGCAATACGGCTGCAAGAAAGGCAAGTGCTATTTTGGGCTGCATTAATAGAAGAATAGCTTCAAAATCGCGTGAGGTAGTGGTTCCTCTCTATACGGCCCTGGTTAGGCCTCATCTAGAGTATTGCATCCAGTTCTGGGCACCACACTTCAAGAAGGATGCAGACAAGCTGGAGCATGTTCAGAGGAGGGCAACCAGGATGATCAGGAATCTGGAAACAAAGCCCTATGAGGAGGGACTGAAACAACTGGGCATGTTTAGCCTGGAGAAGAGAAGATTGAGGGGAGACATGATAGCACAAAGGAGGGCCAGGATCTCTTCTCAATCCTCCCAGAGTGCAGGACATGGAATAATGGGCCCAAGTCACAGAAAGCCAGATTCTGGCTGGACATCAGGAAAAACTTCCTGACTGTTTGAGCAGTACAACAATGGAACCAATTCCCTAGGGAGGTTGTGGGCTCTCCCACACTAGAGGCTTTCAAGAGGCAGCTGGACAACCATCTTTCAGGTATGCTTTAGGGTGGATTCCTGCATTGAGCAGGGGGTTGGACTTGATGGCCTTATTGGCCCCTTCCCACTCTACTGTTCTATGATTCTATGATTCTACTTAGTTCTACTTAGCTGGGTGAATCAAGATGTGCTCTGAATCAGGGCTCTGCTGAAAGGGATGGACCTCTAGGACCAGGTAGATAACTTCTGAGTAGGTGTTTGGTAGATGCTGCTGCAACGTGTAATCCTGCTTAGTTCTTGGTTGCTCCTTTGCTGGACAGCTCCCCTGCTCTCTCAAACCCTTTGGTTCCTATTGGACAGCTCCCTGATGAGAAGACAGGGAAACTGAGCCACCACTGCACAGTGGTGGAGACGGGAAAAGTGCGCAGAAACATCCACTGGTGGAGGGCAACGGCATCTAACCTTGTAACATGAATGAGCTGCAGGGAGCACATTATACGTTTTGGAAAATGGGGAGGAGAGGACATGTGCCTTTCACTGTTGGAGAAGAAGAGCCCAGAGCTTTTAAAGCGCCTAATAATAACACAGAGAGTTCCCCAAACAGCCAAGCAACGATGCAGGGGAAGCACGCAGCTTTGCTGTTCTTTCCAACTGTTCATTTGTTTTAAATAGCCAGGGGAAGCACCACCAAGCCTAAGTGGAAGAACGGGAAAATCTGAGTTTCTAAAGAAAAAAAGAATATATAAAAATAACCTTAACATTGATTTAAAAAATAAAATAAAATGTGTGTATAATAGAAAGGGAGGAGTTGCACCATAGTTTGCTGCAGAGAATAAGGGTTCAGGGTTCAAGTCCCTGTCTGGGTGCCATTTATGTGATAAAAACATTTATGTTTTTAACCTATAAAGCCTTACATGGCTTGGGACCACAATACCTGATGGAACGCCTCTCCCGACATGACCCTACCCATACACTGCGCTCAACATCTAAGGTCCTCCTCCGAGTGCCTACTCCGAGGGAAGCTCGGAGGATGGCAACAAGGGAGAGGGCCTTTTCAGTGGTGGCCCCCCGACTGTGGAATGATCTCCCCGATGAGGCTCTCCTGACACCAACATTGTTATCTTTTTGGCACCAGGTCAAGATTTTCTCTTTTACCAGGTATTTAACAGCATTTAACAACGCTAAGTTTGTTTATTTTTTAAATGGACCCCAGAACTGTTGTTTTAAAATGGATACCATTGTTTTTATACTGTTTATGTTTTTCATGGTTTAAAATTTTGTATACTTTTTAATGTTCACTGTTGTTAACTTTTGTAAACTGCCCAAAGAGTTTTGGCTATGGGACGGTATATAAATGTAATAAATAAAATAAAATAAAATAACACATACATCCTAATCAGTGCCTTCAAATACCGGTGCAACCACACTCTGTCTTGAGCTTACAGAAGTAATTGTACCATTATAGACATGCAGCAATGCTTAATCAGTGGAGCAAAGAACATCAGATGAGAGATCTCAAATGCACATTCACAGATCTCAAAGTGCTGCAAATACATGGACAATGATCCAGAGATAAATCCAACGATGTGTCCATGCAACCTCACTCAATGACCCAACACAACTACATGATTCAATCCTTTCATAGCCACAGTGGCTCCATTGGTCAGAAGTCACTGGAGGCAGTTAGTAACTCAAAGTTGGTTTTTATGGGAGTGGGGCCAACACGTCCAAGACCCCCTATTGCCAAATGCAATGAAATGCAATCACCCATCACCCATGCTGCCATCTTTCAGAAGGAAAAGAAGAATCCACAAGAGAGAGATGTATTGGTTAGGCTTGCTGAAGCCTCATAGGTGTCATGATCAGGCCTGTTCCTATTAGTTTGGAGGAAGGAGTTTCAGGCTATCAATTGGAATCAGATTCTGAAACAGAACTAGACATGTACCAATCTCCACAGGAAGTGAAGGAGATTTTGCCAGGCTCTTCACCAGCCAAGGAGGAATCTTCCCCGGACATTATCAGTGAAAACATTAACAACTCAGAGTCTGAGTTGACCGATCTCAGAGTCCGCCGCAGAGTAAAATGGGTGGAGCTAAAAGAAGGCAAGAGGCAATCAGCTCACCTAGCTTCTCGCCAAAGGCTTCTTCAGAGGGAGCCTCCCTGAAGTTAAGGAACTCTGGAAAAAGACCTTCCCTTTTGTTGAAAGGACAATTGTCTCACTTAGTTTGCATAGTTTTTGCCTAGAGGAAAGTTCCTAGTGTTAAGACTCTCTTCAGGTGGGAAGAGATGTTTATTGCCTGAATAAAGCTTTGTGGATTACGTGGCAGAGGTCTTCATCGTCTCACAATAATGCGGGAGGGCTTTGGAAACACAACAGCAGGAACATAAGAAGTTGCCTTATATTGAGACAGACCATTGGTCCAACTAGCTCAGTATTATCAACACTGGTTGGTAGTTTGTCTTTCCAAGGTTTCAGACTGGAAACTTTCCCAGCCTTTTGGCAGATGGTAGAGATCAAACCGGAGACCTTCTGCATACAAAGCTGGTGTTTCACCTCCATGTCCCATGTCACTAACCCTCAAAGTGTCTGCTTCACAGAGGAAGACCAAGCAGTAGAATATAAAGCCTTATTCTTTCCATGCTAACCTTGATATCCATACTCCATCTAAAGCAGTGCGATGCCCAGAATGTGAAGTAATGCCATGTGCTTATTCCCACATGGCTTGCCAACTGCTCCTGTAATTACTACATGCCACAATAAATCCTTCATCCAAAGAGTACTCTTCTCAATTTTGGGTTTTATGGCTGCCCTCCACAAAGCAAACAGGGCTGATGGAAGCACAGCCTCCGTGCCCTGGGGATGCATCTCCCTCTGACATTGCCTTTGCTTTAATTGGCATTCCAGTCTATGACTTCACATGTCACTCCCAGTAATTTTTAGCACTGCTTGCCACTTCTCTCACTCCAATGAGAGGGAAGGTTAATGAAGGATTCTGTTGCTTTAAATCTGCCATGCATGACAATGGTGCAAGGTGGGGGGGGGGTTATGAAAGGAGAAGGCAGGCATCAGTAGGGCTGGGAGGGAGCAGAAGGTCATCTACAGCACCCAACTGCAACA
Source organism: Elgaria multicarinata webbii (assembly GCF_023053635.1). Taxonomy (NCBI): domain Eukaryota; kingdom Metazoa; phylum Chordata; class Lepidosauria; order Squamata; family Anguidae; genus Elgaria; species Elgaria multicarinata. Next base: position 25,680,327 of record NC_086185.1, on the reverse strand, counting down.
AGGCCGGATCTTTAATACCCAAATGTTCCTAACAGGTTTAACCGCACAATAAAGCAACTCATCCTTGGATAATTCTGATTCGAGTAGAACCAAGAATCGCAGGTGTGGAACTGCTCCAAGGACAAAAGCAAAACTCATTTGCTAAGTCCCCACAAGAGAAAATTTGCAACAGAATCTTACAGGCGTTTACTCAGGAGTATGGCCTTAGCTAGACCTACCTTATAATCCAGGATGGAGGAGGGAAGGTCTTGCGTTGTGTTTAACGCGAGATCCCTCCTCCATTTACACGTGAGGTGCGACGACCTCAGGAAGAAAGGCAACGCGCCTGCCACTTTTAAAAAAAAAAATTTGAAAGAGAAGAAGCGCATGAACGCTCGTGCACGGAAGGTAAGTGGTTTTTTTAAATTTTAGTTTCCCCACTCCCCCCACCCTAACCCCGATGGGCGCAGCGCGAGGAATCGCACAGAGCTGGGTCAAACCACGGCAACGGGCCACACGTTCCGCGGTCTCAGGCTCAGCCCAGGACCGTGAATAAAGCAGGCCCAAAGTGGAGGGTTCTATCCCGGGACAAGGGAGGGATCATCCCTCCCTGATCCCGGGATCCCCTGTGCATCATGTGGACGCACAGGGACAATCCCGGGGTTTGCCCCATGGTAAAGCACGGCCTAGCTAAGGCCTCAGTCTCACCAGTCAAGGCAGCATTTAAACATGAAGATGGGTGGAAGAACCTCAAGGGTATTTCGTGGGCATGCTCCACCAAGATGAATGGAAGCTGACAAATGCCTGCTGGAACCCATTCATTTTGATGGAAGTTGTACAGCCAGAGTTCCCGGCAGATTTATTCGCTTTAATCGCTATATCCAGTAGAGATTGCTGGAGGTCTGCAAAAGTCCCTTGAGAAAGTTGACTAATGCTAGCAGAACTCTTTTCAGTTCCCTGCAGATGTTGGTCCATTCAAATTCACCTCAAATGAAGTTTTAGGTGAAATAGGGCAGGACTATGATTTTATGAAAATTCTTCTGCTGGTCTTTAAGAAGAGAGCCAAGCTATTAGGAAACCCAGATTGATACCCACACTGAAATTTCATCTTTGAGTTTCCCAGCTGGATTAAAACAGGTTTGAAACTTCTAGGCTGAAACAAGGCATCCATGGTCACGACTCTGAGAATCCTGATCAAGTTGTGGGCTGGTAATTAGTTAATTAACAGTTTTTTTAAGAAATGTGTTCTGAAGTGCTTCCAGTTTAACCATTTGGGAATCATCCCAGCCCCAGACAGCAGCACCATACAGGATCTGGGCAATGACTTTACTTTGAAATATTTTCAGAGCTGGAACAACCAAGTGTCCTCCTGTAGTGTAATAAAATCTAAGGATTGCTCCAATAGATCTCAAAGCCACTGCTCTAATAGCTTCTATATGTGGCTTCCAGGAGAGGTTCTCTGCAAAGTGAATGCCAAGGTACTTAAATTCCCGGCATTGTTCAATCTGATGACCATTGATAGACCATTGGAAATGAGAATGTCTTTTCCCAAACACCATCACCTTTGTCTTAGTATAATTAATGCTCAGTTCTTCTTTAGTACAAAATACACTGAGCTTAGAGAGCAGCCTTTTCAAATCTATACGGGTAAGTGAAATTAGAACCATATGATCAGCATATAAAAGGATAGAAATCTTCTTTGATCCAACTGAAGGCGGAAAAAATTCTGGTCCAGACAATGCTGGAATTATGTCATTCAAATATAAATTAAAGAGTAATGGTGCCAGTAGAGCATCATTCATCAGGATTCTCAAAGTTGTGACCCTGGATGGCATGTTGCAACCTGGAAGTTTCAAACCAGTTTCAAACCAGTTTCAAACCAGGATGGAATTAATTAATCAATTCCATCATTTATTTCCCAGCCCAGCCCTCACAGGGCAGCTTACTATAAAAACGATAGAAGCTGAAGAATTAATTGAATTACATATAGTAAAAACAGCATAAGATAAAATTATTTTTACAGGACCGGCAATAAGATCAGTAAAAACTTTACAGATTAAAAATAAAAAGTCTTTAGGGACTGCTTAAAGGCAAAAAAAAGATGGGGGCCAAGACAGTTTCTCAGGGGAGGGAATTCCACCAATGTGGGGCAAGCACTGAAAAGGCCCTGTTCATGACACTTGCCAACCTGGTTGACCTTCGTGGTTGGCCTGAGTGGAGCACTTCTGATCTTAGGGCCTGAGAGCAGGGTCATATGCACATAGGCAGTCTTCCAAATCACTTGGTCCCAAACTGTTCGGAGCCTTCAAGGTTAGTAGCAGGACTTTAAACTTGGCCCAGAAATGAATGGGTAACCACAGCAAAATTGGGGCAATGCTTTCAAATTGCCTATACACCCCACCCCACCCAAGCATCCTGGCTGCTGGATTTTGCACCAGCTGATGTTTCCTGACTATCGTTAAAGGCAACCCTACATAGAAATCACTACTGTAGGCTTGGGAAGCAATGGGAAAAGTGATGACTCTATCATCGATCAATCAACTGCTTCGCAGCTCTTCCAAGAGTTGCTCCTGGAGTTGCAGTGACCATCCACACAAACACTTTGGCTGAGTTCGGACGACACACTAATCAATGGTTGTTTCCCATTCTGTTCCCATTACACACACACACACTCGGTTGATTAGCGTGTCGTCCGAACTCAGCCATGGAGGCTGCGTCCATACTAGTGCAGAGAGCTTGAGTGGAGAATGTTGCCTCATCAAAGAGGCCATCTGGGATGATCTCTGGCAGTGGCTTGCAAATTCTTGGCAAGGTGATCTTCTGCAACAAGCTCTGCTCAGGTGTGCAAATCACAAACAGGGCTGAGTCCAATTTATGTTACAGCAGCAGCACAGGAGTCACTGCCCTATATTTAAAGCCCTAAACGGTTTGAGGCCAGGTTATTTGAAGGAACGCCTCCTCCCATATGTACCTACCCGGACCTTAAGATCATCTACAGGGGCCCTTCTCCATGAGCCCCTGCCAAAGGAAGTGAGGCAGGTGGCTACTAGGAGGAGGGCTTTCTCCGCTGTGGCACCCCGGTTGTGGAACGAGCTCCCCAGAGAGGTCTGCCTGGCGCCTACACTGTACTCCTTTCGTCGCCAGCTGAAGACCTTTTTATTCACTCAGTATTTTAACACTTTTAACTTAAATTTAAATTTTACTGTTTTAACTCTGTATTTTAATCTTATATCAATTTTGCTGTGTGGTTTTATCCTGGTTGCGCTTTTTATACTGTATTTCGTAATTGTGTTTTTAACCTGTTGGGTGTGTTATTGTGGTTTTAATTTTTGTGAACCGCCCAGAGAGCTTCGGCTATTGGGCGGTATAAAAATCTAATAAATAAATAAATAAATAAATAAATAAAAGTTTCTTCCCACGCTACTCTGACAACCTGTGGATGAAAGAAAGATGTGGGCAGGGCCTTTGGCACAAATCCTTTGCAGCCAAGCGACCGGGGAAGACAGCACATCACCAGCCTCTCCCGTGCAGTTCCAAGGTCCATATATCAGGGTCTCCCCCATAGATAAACAGACACAAGATAAAGAAATTCAGTTATACTTCAGCTGATACCATCCGAATCAGCTGTGAACATGGCTGCTTTTTAGGCATAAGTCCAGAGGGACTCTAGAGCTTTTCAAAATGGGACTTCGGAGAAGGAGAAAGGAGTGGATTACATGGCAGGAGCCTTCACAATTTGGGCCTAATCTACACCAAGCAGGATATTGCACTATGATAGTGGTATGAAAGCGGTATATAAAGGGCAGGAGCCACACGACTGCTTTATAGCAGTATTGAAGTGCACTCACAACTGTTGGGGCCCATTGCCACATACCGTTTCATATCACTTTCATAGTGTTTGGTGTGGCTCCTGACTTTTATATACCGCTTTCATAGTGTGATATCCTGCTTGGTGTAGATTAGGCCTTGAAAGCGTTGCTGGGTTTTCAGCTTTCACCCACATTCAAAGGAGAAATGGCAACATGACATTGTTGAGCAACAGGGAACATCACACACACACACACACACACACACACACGCACGCACACAAATAGGGAAAAGCTGTAATGTAGCCTTTCCTCACACTTTCAATTAGTTCATGTTTATAAAGTGGGAACAGGAAAACACACACACACACACACACACACACACACACAGGCATTCCAGCTACTCTGCATATTTCTGCTTTAATTTTTCATAAACATCTCCAGGCCCTTGTCTCTCTGAATTAAGAATTATTCTTGGAAAACCAAAAGTTGTCTCCTGAGAGATGTACAATTAAATAGATGTACGATTAAACAGAAAAACCCAGCCATCCCAGAGAGGCTTTTTCTCCTGCAGGAGATTTTGTTCAGATTAAAGACGAATTCAGGATGACTCCTCCTATGCAGAGGTAGGTGGGTGTGTATGTGAGAGGGAAAGGAGAGTCCTTAAAACATCATGGCCCCAGATCACTGAGGGCTATCAAGGTCACTTTGAACTAGGCTTGGACACCAACTGAGAGAAACCAGTGAAGTTTACCGCAAATCAAGGAAATACACTTTGTGCATCATGCTGCAATTCTGCATTGCTTGGAGTTTTCAAACACTTTTCAAAGGCAGCCTCAAGCACAGCTAAACTAGCATACTGTAAAAACTATATCAGCCTGGAGCGTAGAGAGGCCTAAGAGACCTGGAACTGCAGCTAAAAGTGGGAGTTTCCCGTTCAGATCTTGCCACACCCGTAGACCGCCATGAGCAAGCTCCCATTCCCCTCTAGGCCTCCTACACAGGGTTGTCGTAAGATTTCCTGGCCCTCTTTTAGCTCTCCTCCTAGACACGATTCCTATAAATTACTTTCCACTCAATGAATTTACTGAGGAGCTGCACAGCTTTTAAGTGCTTCCCAAAGCAATTTAGCTAAGATGATTTTCTATCTCCTTTCCAACTGCGAGGCCAAAACAATAAATAAATAAAAAAATCCACCCTCGACTATTCTAACATTACATACAGTTTGTGTTTAAGGTGATTGTGATTACCACTAAAGGCTACTGCTTACACTAGCCTAAAGGATTATCTACATCGCTGCTTCGCCATGGGTCAGCAACAAGTTCAAGCTGATTTAGCACTCACAGCAGGGCGGCACAAATCTCTTTGCACCGAAATCTTCCAGGAATCGCTGCAGGAATCGCATGGGTGGCTTTGCATCACTTGGACAAATTGCCCAAATACCTCGGCATGGAAAATGTCTGTTTTAAAAACACATGAACCGCCATGAGCAAGCTCCCATTCCCCTCTAGGCCTTCCACACAGGGTTGTCGTAAGATTTTGACGTTTTAGGATTTATTTATTTATTTATTATTGCATTTATATCCTGCCTTTTTTCCTCCAAGGAACCCAAGGTGGTGTACATAATCCTCCGCTCCATGTTATCCTCACAACAACAACCCTGTGAGGTGGGTTGGGCTGAGAGTCTGTGACTGGCCCAAAGACACCCAGTGGGTTTCCATGGTTGAGTGGGGACTAGAACCCGGATCTCCCGACTCCCAGTCCAACACTTTAGCCACTACACCACGCTGGCTTTTTGCAATGTTTTAAACGTGAAAGACTCTTTGATTGTATTTTATTTGCTGTATGCTGCTTTGGTTGTTTCAATTATGGAACGATCTCCCCAATGAGGCCTGCCTGGCGCCAACATTGTTACCTTTTTGGCACCAGGTCAAGACTTTTCTCTTCTCCCAGGCATTTAACAGCACGTGCAGAGTTTTTTTAACAGACCCCAGAATAGTTGTTTTAAAACGGATATTGTCTGTTTTTATGCTTTTTATGGTTTTAAATTTTGTATATTTGTTTTTAATGTTCACGGTTTTAATCTTTGTAAACTGCCCAGAGAGCTTCGGCTATGGGGCCGTATATAAATGTAATAAAACACCCCACCCAAAAAAATTTCACAACTGAAAACAGGAACACTGTTGAATACTGGTAACAAACACATTTTTTTTCCTTTTAAAATGAGAAGGCTGAAGCTCAGAGTGGATCTGGTTGTGTTTTCCATTGGGCAGCTGCAACTCAAAACACATACTGCATCTTCTGCATGAGCCTATGCCAATTTGGTGCCCACTGATGCGTTGGACTACAACTCCCACCATCCATTCCATGCCACTGCCAACCTTCCTTGCCTCACCTGACCACATTCCAATTCACCCAGAGGTAAGTCCCCTTGAACACAGTGGGCCTTACTTATGAGTAGACAGATCTAGAATTGCACTGTCTAGAGGTGGGAGGAAGACCTCTGAAGACCACTAGTGCAACCATTCCCAACCTAGTGCCATCCAGATGCGTTGGTCCACAGCTCCATTGTCCCCAGGTAGCATGGCCAGTGACTGTAGTCCAGAGTTCGGGAACATGTGGCCCTCCAGATATTGTTGGTGTGGAGCGCCATCAGCCCTAGCCAGTGTAGTGAGTGGTGGTGCAAGTTGCATTCCAGCAACGTCTGGAGGATGATAGATTCTCCGTCCAAAACATCTGGAGGGCACAAGCTTGGGGAAGGCAGCTGTAGTGAATGGGCTCATGGGGTTGCTTCCACTTTGAACAGCATCCCAAATATCTTCCCAGATGGGACAGGGACCAGACGACAGGGTAAATTCCAAGACAGCTGGAGAGCATGGAAGAAGTGAGACCCAAGCAAAACTCAGGTTCTCCAATACAACTATGGTCCATTCAACTTTTCCAGTCCTGATGAGGTGTCCCTGGAGTGCTCTTTTGCAAATATTACTGCTGATGCATCTTGGGCAGGAAGTGGCTTCATTTCAGGCGGATCTATTGCATCCAAGATTGGTAAAGTAAGTGCTTTAACATCAGCAGTGAGTTCAAAGCATGATCTTAACAAAGGGGGGGGGGAGAAGAGGAAGCTGTGGAAATTGAGTGCCTTTGTGATGATAATGGAAGAAAAAATACATCAGACATTATCTAAAGAGGGACAAGGGGGTATTCTTTGTTCTACAAATGCATCAGAAATTCTGTGAGTGCCAGCAGAAATGTACACATTGCGAAGTGGGGCTCTCCAGTATAAATGCCCACATTTGCTTTAGGTCCACCTCAACTTGGTGCCCTCCAAATGTTTTGGACTACAACTCCCAGCACTGGCCATGTGATTGATGGGGGTTGAAGTCCAAAACACCTGCAGGGTGCCAGATTGGGGGAGGCTGGTTTAGGCTGGCAAGTGTCTTTAGAAGCTATTTACATTTCCCATGGAAGTCAAGGCCAAAAATGAGCCAATCTGTCATAAAAGCCATCTTCAGTTGCACCAGCTCAAACTGACTCTGACCCAGATGAGGAAGGGCCAGACAGATCAGTTGGACCAGTAACTCTTGAGGCAGAAGGACTGGATCACATCCGGCCCTCCTATGAGGCAGGGTGAATCCTCTGTTTGGGCAGCAAGTTAGGATGGGTGGCAGATCACACCCACACCCCTATTAGGAGAGTCTTGCAGGCACTGCTGCACCAGCCCCACTCTCCTGTTGGGGCAAATACCAGTAGAGCTCCTTGGAGAATCTCATCTCTCACTCTAAATATCTCACTCTAAATATCCTACTAGAGCAAGGGCTAGCCAGCCAGCCAGCCAGCCCCATTTCTCATTTTGGGAGAGTCACCAGGGTAAAAGATTGAGTGGGTGCCCAATCGCTTGCTTTGAAGATTCCTCCAAAGTGAGAGATCAGGCAGGCAGCTTCTCTGGACAGCCCTGAATGTGCCTTTGAGGGGTCTTTCCTCAAAGTGAGGCATGCTAAAAAATGAACCTGGAGACTGCCTGAACAAGAGACTGCAAACCGGCATCCCACCTCCCAATGCCTGCCCATCAGTGCTGGTAATAAGCCTGAACAGAATGAACATTGGGGAGGCAGAGACCTAGGCTTAAGGTTAGCAGACCGCCCCTTTAAGACCTTCCTTGCCTCAAGAAAGGAGTAGAGCCTGGGAAGGGTGATCAAGCTCTGGAAGGATAAACTTTTCCCATTCTGATGAGGTGTCCCTGGAGTGCTCTTCTGCAAATATTACTGCTGATGCATCTTGGGCAGGAACCGGCCTCATTTCAGGCGGATCTATTGCATCCAAGATTGGTAAAGTAAGTGCTTTAACATCAGCAGTGAGTTCAAAGCATGGTCTTAACAAAAAGGGGGGGAGAAGAGGAAGCTGTGGAAATTGAGTGCCTTTGTGATGATAACGGAAGAAAAATTACATCAGACGTTATCTAAAGAGGGCCCAAGGGGGTATTCTTTGTTCTACAAATGCATCAGAAATTCTGTGAATGCCAGCAGAAATGTACACATTGCGAAGTGGGGCTCTCCAGTATGAATGCCCACATTTGCTTTAGGTCCACCTCAACTTGGTGCCCTCCAGATGTTTTAGACTACAACTCCCAGCACTGGCCATGCTGGCTGTGGTTGATGGGGGTTGAAGTCCAAAACACCTGCAGGGTGCCAGATTGGGGGAGGCTGGTTTAGGCTAGCAAGTGTCTTTAGAAGCTATTTACATTTCCCATGGAAGTCAAGGCCAAAAATGAGGCAATCTGTCATAAAACCCATCTTCAGTTGCACCAGCTCAAACTGACTCTGACCCAGATGAAGAAGGTCCGGACAGATCAATTGGGCCAGTAACTCTTGAGGCAGAAGGACTGGATCACATCCGGCCCTCCTATGAGGCAGGGTGAATCCTCTGTTCAGGCAGCAAGTTAGGATGGGTGGCAGATCACACCACCACCACCACTAAAAGAGGAAAGTGCTTATTCAGAGCTCTCCAAGGTCCTGCAAGCCAGACCTGCTATGGCCTCCTGCAGCTTTCCCCAAGCAGTGGCCCTCAGATATTTTGGACTTCAACTCTCATTAGCCTGATCCAAGTCACCCAATGGTCAGAAATGCTGGGAATTGAAGTCCAACTGGCAGGCCCCAGCTTGGAAAATCCTGTCCTACTGGGTTCTGTGGGCACCCTCAACTTCAGAACAGGGATGTTGATGAAGGAGACATGGGTTCAAGTTGCTGTCCTGCCCATAAGCTCACTGACCCATTGTCAGACTCAGCCTGACCTACCTCATAAGGCTGTTGGAAGGGGGAAATGGGGCAGCCCCATGTACACAATCCCCAGGGATAGGATAGAAGTGATATAAAATACCACACTGATGAGGGAAAGGCCTCCATTCTGAAGGTTCTGCTTCTTTGGAATGCAGGACAGTGCACAGCAAATGTCTTTGCTGAAACTGTTATGAAAACTGTAACTGCTGAAAAGTTTGCAACTTCCTATGTAACAGTATTCCCCATATAAAACCCAAATCAAAGCAGAGTCTAGTGAATAATAAATGGATATTAAAATTAAACGTTGGGTGATTTTTTTTAAAAAAAAAAAAATTCTGTCCACTTTGTGGAAGTATCTTGCGCTCTTCAAAGGCACAGGAAATACCAAATGGAAATATCCAGACACAGGACTGAAAACCTCCCCAAATTCCGAAACAGCTCAGCAGACAAGGGTGTGTTCTCCTGTCTCTCTCTGCTATATCCTAAGTAAAGCAACAGGAGCAGGGTGGCTAACATGGAAATCTATAGAAAGGACTGTTGCTCAAAGATGGAGCCTTGGGTTGCCCACAGAAAGTTGACAGTTTAATCTCATAACTACATGGAAACACCTGGCAGAGCCCAGAAAAAAAAAATTGGATTAAGAACATAATGAATTTGAGGAGTACCCCTTTCAGTTGCCAGTAGATTAATACAGGCAACAAACTTTTTGCTGGAATAAATTCTTTATAGTAAGTAAGGACTTGTATGTTAGACTTTTGTGATATGCCAGATTTATAGGGGTTTTTAAATACTAATATATATATATGCCTTAGTGGCACTCTCATATTTATAAGGTTTCTAATGCCAATATATATGCATAGGCGCTTGTGGCAACATGTTTAATTAACCTATTCTAAAAATATGTTTTAATATTATGTGTTGTTTCATTGTATTCTAACTTATTATTAATGTTATAGCTCCCTGAAGAAGACCTCAAGATAAAAGACAGGCCAAAACGCATCGGGCTTCTTGTGAATAAATTGATTTTGCAGCCTGAGAAGGTATTTCTCTCCTTTGTTGATATAATGAAACTTCCTAACTGTGGGGGCAGGATCAATGGATCCCATCTTAGTGGAACCTCAAAGTCGATACTAAATTCCATTTTAAGAAAAGCATCCCGCCTTGGTAGGCTCTAAAAAATTATCATGAACCGAGTCTCTGTTTCACAAAGACATAAGCCACTTCCACACATTCAAACAAACATGAATGCTTAGAGGGGTTACAGTAGCAGATGGTACCTACAGTGTTCATGCATTTGCTAAAACATCTGTAGAGCATCATAGGTTGAAAGCAGATACCATGATCCCACTCTCCTACACACACACATGTTAGACTTTATGGAAGGAGCACCAGTTCTACAGCAAGGAAATGCCAATTATGCAAAATTGGTATAATCAAGAGATTCAGTTCACTGACATTTGATGAATGGGGCATGAGCATAGCAATAATTGTAAAAGCCAAATTAAATCAAAGTCCAAAGCTGAGCATAAGCCATCAACATCAGGAGACATTGCATAAGAAAGCAGTGGCATAGGTCCAAAACAGACATTACTTTAAATTTGGATCTGGCAGCTAAGGTTTTTTGGTTTTTTAAAATTATTCCAGAGTAGGGATGCATGGATTGTGTAAAATCTCTTCTGTCTGTGTTTCACAGTTTCTCAGGCACCTTTCATTCTGTCATCCATCCACCAATGGAATCAGTTATTTTGTTTGTTTGTTTGCAAATTTCATAGAATCCTAAAATAGTAGAGTTGGAAGGGGCCTAAAAGGCCATCAAGTCCAATCCCCTGCTCAATGCAGGAAATCCCCCCCTCCAAATACACATTTTCATGCTTCAGCCTTTGGGGGAAATGCATATTTTTGGTGTATATTTCTACAACGAAATTTGTGCGAAATACCCAAAGGTGAAAAAAATGTTCCACAAGTCCACGAAATCCACCCATTTGGGGAGAAACCACTTCACTGCAGAATCTGGAGTCAGATTCATAAAAATCCAAACTCATTAGGTTCTGTTGCAGATTCAGAGTAGGTACAATGGACCCCACTCTGAATCTTAAAAGCTCCTCTGCCCTCCCATGCTAGGATCCCAATCCAGACTGGGGCTCCTATGCCTGCTCTAGAGTAAAAATGGAGGGGAGTTGCAGCGATTACGTTAGTAATTCCTCTTTTGGCCGCTTAGCAAAGAATGTCTGGGAGGCCACATCCGCTGAGATGAGTTCAGCCCACTCGGCACGGCCATCATGCAGAACTCGCTCATCGCAATGAGTAGAATTCCCTGATATAGTTCTACAATTTATCTCCCAGACTCATAAACAGTGACCTGATTGATCACACACTCTCCCCTTAGACAGCCTATAAAGCGTCATCGATATTGACTCCCTGTGCACGGTATATAACCCCCCCTCAGGTTTTCGCAACAATATTGTTCCTCAACTCCCACTTTTGCTAATTAATTTCCCTCCCTGTCCTCTGCCAGCAGGCCCGGCTCCTGGTCTGCATGCTAATTCTTCCAAGGCAGTGAGGTCGGCATCCGGTGGGGAAAGTACTACAGCTGCTGGGGAAAAAAAGGTAAGGCTTAATCTCTTTAATTCACAAAGGTTTTCCTTGAGTTCCATCTTGTGAAATTCCCTGCTGCTGCTCTGTGTTCTAGTTGTCCTCGCTGCAAAGTCAGGGTCTGGGAGCTGCTTTAAACACTAATCCCACCTCAGCAAGCCTTTGTGAAAATATGATACTTCCAGCTACAGCATGATTTGGAAAAATAACAGGTACTTAAATCTCACCAGCTCCGGCAGCTGGGTAAGTGGTTTGCTGTCCATTTAGTTCAGGTCCATGCCACTTATTAGGCAATTCGGTTGCATTTCTGCATTAATCTGCAAATGCATTTAATCTGCATGGAAATTCACATCTCAACATGCATTCCTAAATGTATTTGATCTCAAATATGCATTCCTACAGGCATTTTTGATATTTCTTTGAGCCAAGCGCGGGCAGGAACATCTGCAAAGTGCACACACTGGTGGATAACTCAGTTCAGGCGGCACATTTGTCTCCACGCAAGGTGCCCTGGCATGTTTCTGAGGTCTGGAGGCCATTTTGTGGGCCCTGCTGGAGTGTGGGCCCTCAACAGGTGCCTACTCATGCCTACCCTTGATGCTGGCCCTGGTTGCTCCCCATCCCAAATCTCTCAAGGCTTTCCCAGTCTCTCCTTCTACCCCCTCTCTCAGATCATCAACGACGTTGTGGAACACTCAGCACCGTCCTTGTGGTTTGGCACCTACAGATTCATGAGTGACAGGTTTGGGGAGGTAGGCCTGGTCTTGTAACAAAGCCAGACCTTGTAACATAGCCAGATGCCAGTTCTGTCTCCACATCTACTCTGGAGTGTGTTCAGAGGAGGGCAACCAGGATGATCAGGGGTCTGGAAACAAAGCCCTATGAAGAGAGACTGAAAGAACTGGGCATGTTTAGCCTGGAGAAGAGAAGATTGAGGGGAGACATGATAGCACTCTTCAAATACTTAAAAGGTTGTCACACAGAGGAGGGCCAGGATCTCTTCTCGATCCTCCCAGAGTGCAGGACACGGAATAACGGGCTTAAGTTAAAGGAAGCCAGATTCCAGCTGGACATCAGGAAAAACTTCCTGACTGTTAGAGCAGTACGACAATGGAATCAGTTACCTAGGGAGGTTGTGGGCTCTCGCACACTAGAGGTATTCAAGAGGCAGCTGGACAGCCATCTGTCAGGGATGCTTTAGGGTGGATTCCTGCATTGAGCAGGGGGTTGGACTCGATGGCCTTGTAGGCCCCTTCCAACTCTGCTATTCTATGATTCTATGGAAACACTGTTACAGGAGCTAATGATGTCATCCACAACATCAGGGGCTCATTCACTTGCTCATCTTCCAATGTGATATATGCCATCTTCAGTCAGCAATGCCCTTCTGCATTCTCCATAGGGCCAACAAGCCCATCTCTACACACACACAAAATAAATGGACACAAATCTGATAGTAAAACATGGCACTACTCAGATGGCAATACACAGCCTCCCAGGACACTCCCTCACTGATCTTAAGGTGGCCAAAGTGAGAGACTGCAGGGTTAAAATTTCATCACCAGGTTTAATTCTATTGCTAGTGGCTCAAATCAGGATAATTGAAATTTATCACACTGACTTACCTTCTGCCAAGATTTTATTTATTTATTTATTACATTTCTATACCGCCCAATAGCCAGAGCTCTCTGGACTGTTCACAAAAATTAAAAACATTCAAAGTATAAAACAACAGTATAAAACCATAATATAAAATACAATATAAAAGCTCAACCAGATAAAAACAGCAGCAATGCAAAATTACGAATTTAAAACACCAAGTTAAGATTTATTTATAGACTGTTAAAATGCTGGGAGAATAAAAAGGTCTTCACCTGGCATCTGAAAGCATATAATGTAGGTGCCAAGCGAACCTCCTTAGGGAGCTCATTCCACAGCCGGGGTGCCACAGCAGAGAAGGCCCTCTGCCTGGTAGCCACCTGCCTCACTTCCTTTGGCAGGGGCTCACGGAGAAGGGCCCCTGTAGATGATCTTAAGGTCTGGGCAGGTACATATGGGAGGAGGCGTTCCTTCAGATAGCCTGGCCCCAAACCGTTTAGGGCTTTAAATGTTTGTTTTACCAGCAACAGCACTCTAAAGGACCACTGTTAGTAATGCGATTGTCATTTCCTGCATTGAATTTCCTTCTAACCTTATCATTTACAATTCTTCCTCCCAACCCTCTCTTCAATACGTACCTTACAAAAACATGAGAATTTCCATAATACTCCACGCATCTGATGAAGTGGGCTATAATCCTTGAACGTTTAAGACAGAATAAATTTGTTGGTCTTTAAAGTGTAAAAAACACACCACTCTGCTATTTTTTTAAATGCCCGAGAGTGTTCTTACTGATAAAACACACAGAAAGATAAGGAAGCATCAAAGCCAAGAAGCTCCCCATAAAGAAACAAAAGGCTTTTACCTTTGCCATTAGCTCACGCTAGAGCTGTGTGCAAATGCCCTCTTGAAACGTTCCATTTGTGGGCAGGGAAATTGACAATTTCAGTGATTTTTTTTCCAAGGGAAGGAGAAAGTTTCAGCAGTTTCTTACAGGTAGGGTTTTCCATTGGCAAGGATTGTAGCACTGCTCTGCATTTTGCATTCACTACAATGACTCTAATTTCTAACCTGACTCTAATTTCTAACCCTCATCTTAGACCAGCCCTTGCATGATGAAAGATGCAACAAATGAAAACAGCAGTGCTAGGAGGGCGGTTTAATATAATTCCTTATGCCTCGAGATTTTGCCCTTGCCGTAGTGGCAAAGTGGAGGACCTGCCTCACTATTTGTACTACTGCCCTATCTATTCTCAAATTCATTCTAAATATTTAGATCGGGTTTTTTTGTGAATGAGTTCAGCTGGGCAGGATCTACACTACTGCTTTATAATGGTTTATAACAGTAGTGACAACTGTTTAGTCCCAGGACACACTACACATACAGTTTTCAAAACATTTTCAAAGTATTATATCCTGTTTGGTGTAGATCTGGCCCTGGTCTGATTCAGAAAGAATATACTTTTTGTTTACATGCAATAACAAGACTGTCGTATTCGCATTGGCCAACTTCGCTCTTACAGCCCAAATGTCTAGAGCAAAATTTCTGACCTTGCATGTAGGATTTATTTTAGCATTGTTTTTATCATGCTTGTTGTAACCATTTGTTGAAACAATAATGCTTTACTACTACTACTACTACTACTACTACTACTACTACTACAATGCAGGTGTGAAGAAGGCAGCGTTGTGTCTAGTTCCAGGGAAGAGATGGAGCAAGTGCTGAGCCAAAATCGGACCTCCAATTTTCTGAAAGTTTTCATTCCCCCAGGAAAGAGGCTTCCAACCTTCTGCCTCATTCTCAGGATGCTTATAATTTATTTTTGTGATGTTTTTGAGCTTACCTAATCACTGGGAGGTGGCCAAAATTCCTTCGAAGGTAAACTTGCTATTACCCAGGCTGCCTGTGTTTCCTGATCTAAAAAAAGCCCCATGGAAGGAAATATCTCCTGATGTCTTCCCCTGGGCTCTAATTGAAGTGTGGGAAGCCGAGAAAGCTACAGGCTGCCGGAGGGGTGTTATTACAATAAAAAGAAAGAGGAAGACACTTGCACACACTCCTCGCCCACGTCCTAAGTAAGGTAAGTGCAAGAAAGAAACCCACATGGTCAGAAAAACCATGGGGAGAAATATTCAATACAGCAATAGCTCACATTGGTGGCTGCAGCATGCTGAAGCCATTCTAAAATGTTATTAAACTAGGGGAGACTTCTTACACCCCTCTCTGGCTGCGATGGGCAGCACTTGCTCAAGGAAATAAAGACGACTCCTCTCCACTGCCGAAGAAGCTTTCTTCTTTCAAGTGGGCTCCCCGGAGGGGAAGGTTGGCTTTAGCACTCTGGCCTCCCCAATTTCTAGGAGCTGAGCCAATTATAAAATGCCATTTTAGCCTCCCATCAATGTTAACCAGACTCTCCTGTTTTGGGGCACCAAGAGAACTTCCTTTGAAGGTAAACTTCACTTAATATGCTAAAAAGATTCTCCCACTGTAGTTCCTTATGAGATTAAAGAGTCTAGACCTGCAGAGCTTATCACTTCAAAAGGTGATTGAGGTAAGAGAAGGGTAAGGGACAGTTATTCAATTGGCAATGGACTAGCATCCCAAATGAGTTTTCCATACCAAAGGACATTTGACAATCACCTTCTAGGAGACAGGCTTATTTTCCCTCCACACATGTGGCAGTCACAAGCTGCCTAATTAGTGTAATAAACCTCACTGGGAATGTGGGGAAGGGGGATGGTTGGGGTTTACAAATTACCCGGAAACCCTAAAATAAACCATAGGTTGTACAGTGGTTTGTAAACCAATCCAGTCTGGATTGGGCCTGGTTCGTGGACCAAATCGGCGTTGATCGTCCTATTGGATGACCGTTACCAAGTGAGGGATAGAGAAAATGCAACCCTGCTCCTCTTACTCAGTTTCTTTGTGGCTTTTGATAACATTGACCAGGGTATCCTTTTAGGGAATGGCACTGTACTTCAATGGCACTATTCCTACCTGCGAGGTTGATCTCAGATAGCGGTGTTGGGGGAGTGCACCTCAGCCCCATGGCGTTTGTGCTATAGGGTGCTGCAGGGCACTATTTTATCCCCAATGCTATTCGTATTCAACATCTGTACAAAGCCCCTGGGAGCAGTCAACCAGGCATTTGGAGTAGGGTGTTGTCAGTATGTAGACGACACCCAGGTCTATTTTTCTGTAACATCTGGGTCAGGTACAGCTGTGCAGGCTTTGGTCCAGTGCTTCTTAAAACTCAGCTCTTTACACTGGCATTCCCTGAAGTGTGACCCATCCAACCATGGATTGCAGCACACAGCAGAGTGTGCAGTTTTATTCCCGATTAATTTACATTATGTTGTTTTTATTGCTGTGTTTATTGCAGTTTTTATACCATTGTATTCATGTTCACTGCTTTGATACCTTTGTACATAAATTTGGATATATTAATAAAATAAGTAATAATTAAAATGTGTGAAATGGCCTTCAACAGCTGCCAAAAGGGGGCTCAATCCTAGAAATTCATTACAATCTTCTCAAACAAATGGGACACTTGGCAGATTTCTCCAGCTCTGTTTGAATCAAGCCCACCTCCTTTAATTTGAGAAGTGGCGTTCAACTCCTCACTCAACATCTGCTGTGCGAAAATGAATCACACAAAGAAAATCTAGCAACCTTCGCTAAATATACATAGTAGGATTCTCCCCACACACCTTCTTCGTCATCTTCCCCAACCCAAAATCTCACTTGGTTCATGCCACATGTTCTCAGTCAGCTAAGGAAAAGTGTTCTTCTGTGGCTGCTGATAATCTGCCCAGGAAAACTTCCAGCTCGGATGTGACTAGAGACGTCAGAGAAATCTGCAACAGAACCAAACCATGGATTCCACAACAGTTCAACTTTCCCCCTGTTGGGCAGAGTCTGTGGATTTGCTGACTGTTTTCCTAACCCTTCAGAAATTTTGCACAAATTTTGTCATAAAAAATATCTGAAAAAAAATCAGCCAAAAATGCCCATTTCCCCCATTGGCTAAAGTGTGAACATGCAAATCTTGAGGAATTTGTGCACATGCAAATTTGCGGGAATTCATAAACTGCAAAAATAAAATAAAAGTCCAACTCCATTGATGGGCGGATGATGGAGCGAAAGGCAGCTGACAATCTGCGAAACACAGACAGAACAGATTTTACACAATCCATACGTTCCCAGTTGTGACTAAGCTCTCTCACGTAGACCCATTTCTGAGCTAGAACTTCTAGGTGGAAAAGACCAGAAGAAGCAGGGCCCACACCTTTGAGATGGCTGAGATGCAATCTACACCAAGCAGCATATAACACTTCAAAAATGTTATGAAAACGGTATATGCAATGTGTCCTGGGCCCGAACAGTTGTCATAACCATTATAAACTGTTATAAGATCCTGCCGCTCTCTCTCGCTCTCTGTTGGCTGGGTGGTAAAAGGCAAACTGTCTTGTCCATATGCATTTGCATGTGAACTTCTGTAGGAGTCTTCTCCAACTTGATGACCTCCAGATGTTTTGGATGATAACTCCCAGCATTCCTGACCATTGCTATGCTGGCTGGGGCTGATGGGAGTTGAAGTCCAAAACATCTGGAGTACACCAGGCTGGAGAAGGCTGATGCATGGTTAGGGGCAGCTGGCCTCAATTCTAGCCAGATAAGTTTCTTTCCTTATGAAAGGAGAAGAAGAAAGGGCTCCATGTGTTTTCTCATTGGGGATGCTCTCCTCCTTCCTCCAAATTTGCACACTCAGCTCCTGCAGATATCATGGTGTTCCTCAAAGCAATTGCTGCCTGCTCACTCTCTTAATAAATATCAGCCATTTCGGCATCTTGCTGCTAAAAATTAACCTCTCTGCGCTCGAGAGAGTTTCTACATGAAACTAGATAAGGTGGGGGTTTTTTTGCATAAGGCTAAGCATTATCTGCTTCCAATTATTAATCATGCATTAAAAAAAACCTTCATGAAGGAACCCCCTGGAGGGTGTGGGGAGTAGTCATATGAGCCCAACACATAAAGTTGCATGATACAGGTTCAACTGGCTTATACGTCAGGTCTGTAGAGACAGGCTGAAGCTTCTTTGATGCTTCATGATAGCACTCTTCAAATACTTAAAAGGTTGTCACACAGAGGAGGGCCAGGATCTCTTCTCGATCCTCCCAGAGCGCAGGACAAGGAATAACGGGCTCAAGTTAAAAGAAGCCAGATTCCAGCTGGACATCAGGAAAAACTTCCTGGCTGTTAGAGCAGTACGACAATGGAACCAGTTACCTAGGGAGGTTGTGGGCTCTCCCACCCTAGAGGCCTTCAAGAGGCAGCTGAACAGCCATCTGTCAGGGATGCTTTAGGGTGGATTCCTGTATTGAGCAGGGGGTTGGACTCGATGGCCTTGTAGGTCCCTTCCAACTCTGCTATTCTATTATTCTATGATGCTATGAGCCCTGGTAACCAAAGTCCTCTAATCAGAGATGCCGGCGACTCAGCCCGGACTTCTTCATGCAAAGCGCATACTCTGCCTCTGATCTGTGGTTGCTTCCTGTATCAAGTAGCCCTATGCAGACCCTGAAAACACCCAGATTCATATTGACTTCTCTGGCTGGTATTTAATATCCATGGACTCCAGCAAGAGCCTTACGCAAGAACTGCACCTCGGCCATTCCGCATGCAAAGTGTGTGCTGCACTACAGAGCTGCAGGACCCACCACCACCACTCCTGCCTCACCACCCAGCTCCATTCGGCACTCCCTCTCTCCAACCTGGAGCTCAGCCATGAGGCTGTCATTTGACTGCCAAGTGAAATGGAGAGGAACAGAGCAGTTTGAGGCAGTTGGCTGGGAGACGGCTCGTCTTTCAGAGGCCACCACCAACACAAGCCTACTGAAGTACCTCTAGCTCGGACCAGAGAGAAGTCCCAGCTTCCAGCAAGGCCAAGAATCACCAAAAAAAAAAGAGGACAAAAGTGGGTGCTGATTTGCATTAAATTTCCATATGCTAATTCACAAGCGTAGACACACATTTAGGGATTGTTATAATTTAAATAGAAATGCAGTACCACTCACCATAATGGAAAAAACTGCAACCAGGTGACCTGGGTGCTTTGCTCCGTCTGCTGTCCATGGTGCTATGGATGTGCAACTTGGAGCCCGTCTACACTTGTCTAGATGAAACGTAACAAGTTGGCAGAGATGACGTCAGCAGTCACGTGATGCTGTTGTTGTTACGTTTCTTCTGACTTTTAAAACCGTTCCACTTTCTGTTAAAATCGTTTTAAAACTAACAATGTGCCCCAACCTTTCGTTGTATTCAATGCCGTCTTTCAAAGTCATGTCTCGTGACCATGGTCTTTGCTTCCTGATTAGGACAAGTGAGGGCTTTTCTAGGGGAGGGAGAGCTGGCACAACGCGACGAGGGGGAGGGGGAGGGGGAGGGGGAGGGAGGGCGGTGAAAGAGGGGACAGAGGCTTAATTTTTTTAAAAAACCGCTTATCTTTCGGGGCGCACGTGGCCCCTTTAAGACGCTGCAGGGCTTCCCTCGTCCCTACACGTCACCCCGCCTCCCTGCCGGCTTATCCTGGCAGGTCTAGCTCAGAGTCACCGGAAGAAGGAGGTTTACTTCAGAGCCGGTATGAGCATAATGAAGAACGTTCTAAAGAAGAGTGTGCCGGGGTAAAACGATAGAAGAAAAGGTATTTCGATTGACTGGGCTCAAGTTGCATTTTGTAACGTAGCAAGGGAGGACGCAACAATGCACTTAAACAACGGTGTAATGAATAGTGTAGATCCTGCCCTGGTGGCCCTTTAGCTCTGCCTTCCGATGGCTTTTTATCTTTAAACTGTACTTGGACAGGACAGCCCTTCAGACAGAGGCCACCTTCAAATAGAAGACAGTCCTCTGGCAGCCCTTCAAATAGAGGACTGCCCTCTGTAAAAGGGGACACATGGCCACCTTCCCGTTCGATGGTCATACCCCTGAGCCATACTCCCCAGCTTTGGAAGTCCCCCCCCCCAAGGGGGCTCCCCCTCTTTCTTCCCCCCTCTCAATTGGCCTTCTGTCATTTCTTTTAAAACTCTTTTTGGGGGGGAAGGCTTTGGGGCCTTGAGCATTTTAAGCTCTTGAGTTGAATTAGTTTCATGTGCTGCCAAAGCTGTGTTGATGAAAACAAGTTTCAGCAGCCACTTTTATTCTCTGTCTTTTTTATTATTATTATTAAAAAAACAAAAAAACATTGAGGACTGTAGTCCATGAAAGCTTTATGCCAGAATAAAATGTATTAATCTTGTTAGTGCCACAAGTCTCTTTGTTGCTGCTCTAAAAATAGTTATAACTGCTGCTTTAGACTTTAAAACTGTTGGCCGTTCCTGAGCTCTGTTGAGCAAAAAGAGTACAAAAATGTTTTGATAAAAAAATAAAAAATAAAAAAGTGATTTCAATTATTGTCGAAGCCACACAGAGTTGGTTTTATCCTTGGTCCATCTATCTCAGTATTGTCCAATAGAGGCTAGTGGCTCCTATATGAGTGGCTGGGGAATCCACTCCAGGTTTCAGTCAGAACTCTAAAAGAGCTATCCTCCATACTTTGGAGAGCGCCTTTAGAGTTCTGACTGAAACTCAGAGCGGATTCTCCACCCCACTGACATCGGAGCCAACAGCCCCTATGGGTATTGTCTACGCCAGCCTTCCTCAACATGGTACCCTCCAAATGTGTCAGACTACATCACCCATTACCCTCATCCAGCACAGCTAATGCCTGCTGGAGAATGATGAGAGTTGCAGTCCAACATGGCTGGAGGGCATCAGGTTGTTGTAGCCACTGACTGGCAGTGACTCCCCAAGGTTTTAGACAGGAGTCTTTAGCCATCCAACCTGGGAATGGTAGCTGGGATCTTTTGCATGCAAAGCAGGGGCTATACCACCCTTCCTCAAGACTCCACCTGGGGAATCCTAAATCCACCTGTGCCAGAGTCACACAGAAGATGGTCTCCTGCGTGGGTCGCCATACTGAAGCCCCACAAAACCTGACAACCCAGGTTTACCTGTCCGGAACTTTCATACATTGGTAGGCATTGGTGCAGGTGATCAGGGCATCCACTTGCAGAGGAAGAAGATATGCTTAAATTGCAGAAGGATTCACCATGACTCAGTAGATCATCTGTTCAACACACTAGGCTTTAGCTTGGCTACACGGGCGAAAAATGATTTTTTATGAAACAATTAAGAATGAATTAACCTTTCGAGGCAACTGTTGCTGAAATTAACAAACCGATAACACAACAGCATGTGTCAGGAAGCATGTTGGACAAGAGGGGGTACATTAAACCATGAGTCCAACATTATTATTATTATTTTTTAGACATGATTTTGTATCTTCGCCTGATAAGTTGCTAACGCTCAAAATAAATTAAAATAGCTAGTAGTTGAGCAGAGCCTGGACCATGCAGTTGAGCGTAGAGGAAAAATCAATCATTTCCAGCCCAGGGCAAAAGGTGTTTGTCTCTGTTTCTCCAATTCAGATGTAACTTTGGGGGGGGGGTGCTGTTAAGGTGGTCAAAAGACCCCCTTTCTGGAGGAAAAGTGTACACCAAGCACTCAGGGCTCTGCCACGAGACCCTTCCCTTCCCCTTTCATTAATAAAGAGTCACCAGGAGGGAATCTACACGTCGTACTGAAGGCGCTTGCATGCGCCCCCAGTACGCCCCCAAAACGATGGTGTAGATTCCTGCCTACCTGCAGCCCAGAAGAGACGGAGGAAGAGGCGGCTGGGGAATCCAGCCGCGTCCTTGCCACTGCCGCCGCCTCCCCGCCGGCCTCCTGCTACCGAGCCGAGCTCGTCGACCCGGGTCGCTCTTACCCTGGCAGCAGGAGGCCGGCGGGGAAGCGGCAGCAAGGACGCGGCCGGATTCCCCAGCCACCTCCTCCTCCGTCTCTTCTGGGCTGCAGGTAGGCAGGAATCTACACCATCGTTTTGGGGGCGTACTGGGGGCGCATGCAAGCGCCTTCAGTACGACGTGTAGATTCCCTCCAGAATGCAGTTGGCCAGTTGCTCAAGGTTGCTCTGTACTTTCTACCCCTGCAGGGAACGCCCCTAATCTGCCCGGTCAAATGTAGCAGTTTCCAAAAACACAGCTGCTGAGGCTTGTGGATCCTGGATCCAAGTTGCCGTTATCCCAGACACTTCGGCGCACTACTCCTTGTTATCACTCGAAACCCCCCCCACACCCCAATTGGGCAGCAAAGTCAGCTTCGCCCGCCCTTGCATGGGGGGCTTATATGGTACAGTAAGTTACATAAACAGGGCATGGTTGTCACAACATAGTTATCACAACTAGTGTTGTTAGCTGTTAGAAATAGTTTCATTCATGGAAAATATATAACTTCGCAATCAATAAGGGATGGGAGGAGGGAGGAGTCATGAGCTCATCAGGAGGGGCAGGGAATGTTATAAAAGGTGTTGGCTGTGGATGATGGGAGATCGAAGCTCGTCTTCGATCTGTTGAGGGTGAGTTTCCTCCTACATGTGTAGTTCAATAAAGAAATGGTCACTGCGTCTGGACTTGTCTGGTTTTCCTGTTCCCTCCCTTCTGGTTGGGAGTTTTACCCTAACAATGCAAGGGGGAGGGCTTGGTAAAATTGTGCTCATGGGGGTAGCGGTGGAGTGGAGAACTTTGAAGTGCGGGAAAAATGAATAGTCCAAATTGTGGAGTCCTGCCAGCTGTCTGGGAATGCTGAGGGTAAGGGTTCCAGACTTCACTCTGGCCCTGACCTTTGCTGGGCCGGCAACCCTATACATTCCAAGCCTCTCTGTTTTCTCAAAAAATTGTGTCCAGTTCTGGACACCACACTACAAGAACGATGCAGACAAGCGGAGTGTGTTCAGAGGAGGGCAACCAGGATGATCAGGGGTCTGGAAACAAAGCCCTATGAAGAGAGACTGAAAGAACTGGGCATGTTTAGCCTGGAGAAGAGAAGTCTGAAGGGAGACAGGTTAGCACTCTTCAAATACTTAAAAGGTTGTCACACAGAGGAAGGCCAGGATCTCTTTTCAATCATCCCAGAGGGCAGGACACGGAATAATGGGCTCAAGTTACAGGAAGCCAGATTCCGGCTGGACATCAGGAAAAACTTCCTGACTGTTAGAACAGTGCGACAATGGAACCAATGACCTAGGGAGGTGGTGGGCTCTCCCAGATGCAGCTGGACAGCCATCTGTCAGGGATGCTTTGAGATGGATTCCTGCATTGAGTAGGGGGTTGGACTCGATGGCCTTATAGGCCCCTTCCAGCTTAACTATTCTATGGTTCTATGATAGATCTAGACAGAGACAATAGTCCAAGTCTGCTTTTGGCTCCCAATGTTAAGACAGATGCCAAAACCCGAACAGTAGAGCTAGGACACACACGCACACGCACACACACACACAACTCCCAGCTCCTCAGGTCAGGAATCACCTGCATCGTTCCATATTTATTTACAGTGTTTACACCTCACTTTTCACCAGAATGGCCTCAAGGGCCACTTATGATGGAGAACACTAAAGTATCATAAAAGAGAAAATGACAGTAGCAGCTAAAACAGTCGAGCGAGCATGAAACATCCCAGAGGAAAACAGCAGAGGAAAAGCAATTAAAAGGGCATCCTCGTGCTACTCAAAATTATATATATTAAATTAAGGGCGCAATCCTATGCTTGTTTAGATGGGGGAAGAGGACGTCCTACAATTCCCAGCTGGGAATGCTAGGACTTGGTTTTTTCTGTCCAAATATTCACAGGATTCTGCCCTTAACAGAATAGTGCAGCTTTTCACCTGGTCCCTAATAAATAGCTAAGAAGTGTCAATATGTCAGAGGAAGCTGCCTTGCACTGGCTTAGACCATGGGTCATAAGAACATCAGAAGAGCCGTGCTGGATCAGACCGTGGGCCCAGCCTGTCCAGCATTCTGTTTGCGTAGTGGCCCATGAGAAGCCTACAAGCAGGACATGAGTGCAAAATCGCCCTCCCATCCATTTCCCCAGCAACTAGTATACATAGGCTTACTACCTCTGCTACTTACTACCTCTTTTAGACCCATCATTGTCACTTGAGGCTCAGGTGACCTCAGTGGCACGGAGTGCCTTCTACAAACTCCGGTTGGTGGCCCAGGTATGCCCCTATCTAGACAGGGATAACCTGGCTTCAGTTGTCCACGCTCTGGTAACCTCCAAGTTAGATTACTGCAATGCGCTCTATGTAGGGCTGCCTTTGAAGACGGTTCGGAAGCTGCAGCTCGTGCAAAACGCAGCAGCCAGATTGATTTCGGGAACCAGAAGGTTCGACCATATAACCCCTTCTCTGGTCCGCTTGCACTGGCTGCCTGTATGTTTCTGAGCCCAATTCAAGGTGCTGGTTTTGACCTATAAAGCCTTACACGGCTTGGGACCACAATACCTGACGGAACGCCTCTCCCGACGTGAATATACCCAGTCACTACATTCAACATCTAAGGTCCTCCTCCAAGTGCCTACTCCGAGAGAGGCTCGGAGTGTGGCAACAAGGGAGAGGGCCTTTTCGGTGGTGGCCCCCCGACTGTGGAATGATCTCCCTGATGAGGCTCGCTTGGCGCCAACGCTGCTATCTCTTTGCCCAGGCATATGGCGGCACATCCTAATTACCCACATGTTTAGCTTTTAATCGGTTTTTAATGCTTTATGTGTGTATGTTCTGTGTTTTAGAGTTTTAAATTTTGTATACTTGTTTTTACCTCAATTTTAGAATTTCTGTAAACCGCCCAGAGAGCCCTGGCTATGGGAGCGGTATACTACAAACGAGAAGGATCTTGGAATTGTTGTAGATTGCAAGCTGAATATGAGCCAACAGTGCGATATGGCTGCAAGAAAGGCAAATGCTATTTTGGGCTGCATTAATAGAAGTATAGCTTCCAAATCACGTGAGGTACTGGTTCCTCTCTATTCGGCCCTGGTTAGGCCTCATCTAGAGTATTGTGTCCAGTTCTGGGCTCCACAATTCAAGAAGGACGCAGACAAGCTGGAGCATGTTCAGAAGAGGGCAACCAGGATGATCAGAGGTCTAGAAACAAAGCCCTATGAAGAGAGACTGAAAGAACTGGGCATGTTTAGCCTGGAGAAGAGAAGATTGAGGGGAGACATGATAGCACTCTTCAAATACTTAAAAGGTTGTCACACAGAGGAGGGCCAGGATCTCTTCTCGATCCTCCCAGAGTGCAGGACACGGAATAATGGGCTCAAGTGAAAGGAAGCCAGATTCCGGCTGGACATCAGGAAAAACTTCCTGACTGTTAGAGCAGTGCGACAATGGAATCAGCTACCTAGGGAGGTTGTGGGCTCTCCCACACTAGAGGCCTTCAAGAGGCAGCTGGACAACCATCTGTCAGGGATGCTTTAGGGTGGATTCCTGCATTGAGCAGAGGGTTGGACTTGATGGCCTTGTAGGCCCCTTCCAACTCTGCTATTCTATGATTCTATGATTCTATGATATAAGTTTAATAAATAAATAAATAAATAAATAAATAAATAATAAATACTGGTAGCCATTAATAGCCTTCTCCTCCAGGGATGTGTCTAACCCCCTTTTAAAGCCATCCAAATTGGTGGCCATCACTACATCATGTGGTAGTGGGTTCCATAGTTTCACTCTGCACCGTGTGATGAAGTATGCAAAGCATTGCTACCATTGGCTTGCTTGACAGGCGGAGAGCCAGGGAGCCCGTGAACAGTGGTAGCTGCTGTTGCTGCTGTTCCTCACCACCACTGGAGTCCGGGCCAGAGGGAGAGGCAGGAGAACAAGCAGGTTGCAACAAGGAGGAGGAGGAGCAACCCCAAGGTTTCTTATCCATGGGACCCTGCTGGGTGTGGGCCCTTGATAGATGCCCCAACCTACCCTTGACGTCAGCCATGAGGTAGGCTTTGGTAGAGTAGTCATCTGTGAAAGTGTGCGCAAAAGTGATAAAACAAAAGGCAGAAAGGGAAATCCAGGCCCTAGTCGGCCTACATCCCCTGATTCACTGCCACATGTAGCACCTAAGAGCAAAATGTTTGCCTACTCCAGCTTTAAATAAAACTTTAGAACAGGCCTGGTGGCCGGTAGCCAAAGGACAGGTGTCCATCTTACACAACGTGGGCCGGGTTTTCTACCCTGCCGGTCCAATTTTCAGTCGATCTTTTCACACATGTGAGTTTGCCTCCACTCATGTGTCATCTCCAAACTCAATACGGCTGCTCTCCAGTCCCTGATCCATTAGCAGATGCTGGGCAGCACCACCAGACCAGCTGGCCGCCTCTGGGGATTAACAGCTGCCAAGAGCATTCTGCGGCTCCTCAAACAGCCGCTTGCCTCAGCGATGGCACCCTCCAGAAGAAGAAGTCTCCAGCACGTCAGAAATGTACTTGTATAATCAGAACGGCGGGGCATGTTCCGGGGATTTGCTTTGATGGTTCAACTCAAGAGCTAGAACGATTGGAAAGATTCTGAATTAGAATCAGGCAGATTTGTAACGGCAAGTCAAACCGCCGTCTTGAACTGCGCTTCTACCTGTGAGAGAGCCAGATGCAAAATTCCAGAATGCAGGGGGAAACGGGTTATGATTTACAACATGATTTAAAGGTGAAATGCGCCCCCTCTCAGATTCCCCAAGTTCGTTGCAACTCAATCATAGGCAACAACACACCCTTGTTAGCTTGGACTCTCTGAGCTGAACCCTGGTTAGCCTGGACTGAGCTGAGCTGAACCCTGGTTAGCCTAGACTGTCTGAGCCAAACCCTGGTTAGCCTGGACTGTCTGAGCTGAACCCTGGTTAGCCTGGACTGTCTGAGCTGAATCTTGGTTAGCCTGGACTCTCTGAGCTGAATCCTGGTTAGCCTGGACTCTCTGAGCTGAATCCTGGTTAGCCTGGACTGTCTGAGCTGAATCTTGGTTAGCCTGGACTCTCTGAGCTGAATCCTGGTTAGCCTGGACTCTCTGAGCTGAACCCTGGTTAGCCTGGACTGTCTGAGCTGAATCTTGGTTAGCCTGGACTCTCTGAGCCAAACCCTGGTTAGCCTGGACTGTCTGAGCTGAACCCTGGTTAGCCTGGACTGTCTGAGCTGAATCTTGGTTAGCCTGGACTCTCTGAGCTGAACCCTGGTTAGCCTGGACTGTCTGAGCTGAATCTTGGTTAGCCTGGACTCTCTGAGCTGAACCCTGGTTAGCATGGACTGTCTGAGCTGAATCTTGGTTAGCCTGGACTCTCTGAGCTGAATCCTGGTTAGCCTAGACTGTCTGAGCTGAACCCTGGTTAGCCTGGACTGAGCTGAGCTGAACCATGTTTAGTTGAACTGTTTGAGCTGAACCCTGGTTAGCTTGGACTGTCCAAACTGAACCCTGGTTAGCCTGGACAATCAACACCTGAGGCCCTCCTCTAAAGGAAGTTTGGAGAATGGCAATAAGGGAGGGGGGCTTTTGGTGGTGGCCCCCGATTATGGAACACTCTCACCAGTGAAGTCTGCCAGGTGCCAACATTGACAGCGTATGATAAGATTTTTAATGGGCCTTGGGATTTGTATTGTGGATAGTGCAAAATTATTTTATAGTCTTGCATGCCAATGCTTTTATATTACGTTATTATATTGTATTTTAGGGGTTTAGTCTTTATCAGCTGCCCAGAGAGCTTTGGCTATTGTAGTATAGAAATGTAATAAATGAATGAATGTAGGATCCTGCATTTGAACACTTGGGCAGTTGTGAATTAGAAGACCGATGTCTGAAAGCAAGAGGCCAAAATATTATCGTGATCCATTTCTCCGTCCAGAAAGCATTAAGAACCCTGGTTGGAAAGTGTCAAGATTTTGCAGGGAGCATTTTAATCCCACTGGATGGCAAATAATACCTTTTGGAAAAGAAAGATTGCAGGGCCAGCATCGCTGTGCAAACACGCCGCGTGTGTATCCGTCACACCTGCCAGGTCTAGCTTGCCATAGTTTATGACAGCAGTAAAAATAAAAACAAAATTCCTATGGGCCACTAAGAGCTGCAGGGAAAAAATGACATCACCTCAAGCAGGAGAAAGAAATAGAAAACACACACACACCCTCCCAGCGCACTCAGGTTAAAGCCTGGGGACCTTGGCAGGATGTATCCTGCCAGCCAGAGGCACGTACTTCTTTCAGGTTGTGTCAGTGCCTCGCTCCCTTAGTCAAAGAGGGAACTAATGGAGCAGCGGTGATTTCTGCTGATTCTCACACGTAAGCCTGGCGGTCCCAACCTCCGTTTGCCAACTTGGGCAAGGCAGCGAGGAAGTCCAAGTGCACAACCGCAGAGTCGCCCCAGGCAGAGATGTCGAGCAACACTCCCCCCCCCCAAATCATCGGTCGTTTCTACACCTGCCTTTTTTCCAGGGATCGTCCCGGGAACATCCCTGTGCCTGCAAATGACACACAGGGATCCCGGGAGCAGGCAGGGACGATCCCTCCATTTCCCTGGGATAATCCTTAGGTGTAGAAAGGGCCCTAGTGTCCTGATGGAAACTATTCAGAATAACAACAACATGCTCTTAAATTCCAATCTCTATCTTAAGAAAAGCATGTGGCAATGACTTACATGAGGCATAAGAACCTAAGAAGAGCCCTGCTGAATCAGACCAAAGGTCCATCTAGTACAGCACTCTGTTCATCATCATTATTATTATTATTATTATTTATTTATTTATTTATTTATTTATATAGCACCATCAATGTACATGGTGCTGTACAGAGTAAAACAATAAATAGCAAGACCCTGCCGCATAGGCTTACATTCTAATAAAATCATAATAAAACAATAAGGAGGGGAAGAGAATGCACCAAACAGGCAGTATAAAAGTCAGAGCAAAATCAAGTTTTAAAAGCTTTAGGAAAAAGAAAAGTTTTTAGCTGAGCTTTAAAAGCTGCGATTGAACTTGTAGTTCTCAAATGTTCTGGAAGAGCGTTCCAGGCGTAAGGGGCAGCTGAAGAAAATGGACGAAGCCGAGCAAGGGAAGTAGAGACCCTTGGGCAGGCGAGAAACATGGCATCAGAGGAGCGAAGAGCACGAGCGGGGCAATAGTGTGAGATGAGAGAGGAAAGATAGGAAGGAGCTAGGCTGTGAAAAGCTTTGTAGGTCAACAGGAGAAGTTTATATTGGATTCTGAAGTGAATTGGAAGCCAATGAAGAGATTTCAGAAGTGGAGTAACATGGTCACACAGAGGCTGACCAGCTGTCGACCAGGGACCCACAAGCAGGACATGGGTGTAACAGCACCCTCTCACCCATGCTCCCCAGATAGCACATAGCCATCAGGACTAGTAGCCACTGATAGCGGTCTCCTCCAGGAACTTATCCAACCCTGTTTTAAATCCATCCAAATCAGTGGCCATTATTGCATCTTGTGGTAGTGAACTCCATAGTTTCACTCTGCGCTGTGTGAAGAAGTCCTTCCTTTTTCTGTCCTGAATCTCCCACCAATCAGCTTCATGGGAGGACCTTACTGGGTTCTAGTATTATGGGAGAAGGAGAGAAATAACATGCTTTGCAACTAGAAGAAATGATGGAGGAAGGAGAAAGCAAAAGGAACTTCAAGGCCTACTGCAGTTGGACCACCTTCTGCCCCTCCAGCAGATGAGAGAGCGAAGCATGGCCATTCCACCAGCCTTGCTGATAGTCTGCTTCATTTCCCCTCATCCTCCCTCCTCATCCCCTTTTCCTTGCATGTTGTGCCTTTTTAGATTGTAAGCCTGAAGACAAAAGATGACTTTTTTGCAGATTGATTGTAAGCCGCTCTGTTAGCTTTTGCGGGGGGGGATGTTTGCTGACGACTGGGATAAAAAGACTTTAAACAAATAAATGGATGAACGAATAACTCTAAAGCTGGCATAACATATTTTAAAGATGAGGCATCCCACCTCGTTGCATTTCATGTTCCAGCATAGATATACAGTGATGGATAAGTCTTCCCTCTGCTGAATTTCTGCCCGGCATGCAGCTTTGAAAGGCTCAGGAGTTGGACGGAAAGGAATCCAGCAAGCTGACCACACCCCATAAGCAAAAGATAGAAAGACAAAGAGCTGGAGGCCCCCAACTCCACGGACTGGAAAGAGTGAAGGGCTTTTTAAGGAAGACAAATGACAGCATCCAGGGCAGGGAAGTGGGGCGAGCCCTTCTTCCATTTCCTGTGGCAACCGCCCTGGGTTCTCGGACCTTAGCTAGACCTAGCGGTCTAGCGGGGTGAAGATCCCGTGATATTTTTATCGCGAGTTCTCCCTGGCCATACACACGCAGCGCGCGATGACCTCAGAGGGAGAGGCGTCACACCCGCCATTTTCTTTTCTTTTTTCTTAAAGGGACAACAGCGCACGAACGCTCATGCGCAAAAGGTAAGTGGTTTTTTAAAAATAATTACTTTCCCCGCTCCCCCCCACCCCACCCCCGATGGGGACAGGTCCCGGCTCCTTTTGAGGAATCGCGAGGAGCCGGGACAAACCACGGAGCCCAGCCACATGTTCCACGGTCTCGGTCTCAGCCCAAGACTGCGGAAAAACCGGGCCTAAAGGGGAGGGCAAGATCCCAGGGCAAAGGAGGGATCATCCCTCCCTGATCCCGGTTTCCCTTGTGCGTCATGTGGATGCACAGGGACGATCCTGGGGGTCGCCCCGGGATAGAGCCCTGTCTGGCTTTGGCCTCGCTCTCCAGCACTGAAAAATCACAATAGATGATTCACATCAAAGGGATACCGTGCAGCACTATTGTGGCCAATGCAACCGCCAGCACAGCGCAACAAGCAGGGGAGCCCACGTGCCATAAACTGGCAGAATAATTTACTGGCTGTGCGTAATTAACAGCATCACGCTACCTGTGCATTGTCTACAATAGGACAAAAGATTTCCCTCCTTCCATGCTCTCCCCCCTCTCTCTCTTTCAAAAAGGAGAACGTAAACCAATGTCAGTGCCCAGATGCCACTGCAATGAGTCAGTCCCTGTCATCAGGTTGACAAGCAGGCAGATGATGACAGTTCGCTAGAAGACAGAGGCTGCATACAAATGCGGCACCCAGGATATGGGTACGCAGAAAGAGGAGTCGTGGATGCTGCACCGAAGCATTGCAAGGAGACAGGATCTAACCAAGGCAAACGTTTTCTCTCGGCTCGACCTCAGTTGGTGCAGAGCTTAGGCCAGCTACCAAGCGGCCCAATCCTCAGCGATTCTTGAGGACAGGAAAAGAAGGATTTCCTTGCTGGGATCAGACCAAGGTCCATCCGAGGAGTACTCTGTTTCCAACAGACGCTGAACGGTTTGAGAAGTCTACAAATGGGGCAGATTCCCCCAATCCCTTCTTGGTTCCCAGCATCTGACCCATGGCGTAAGAAGAAAAGAGAAGGTCCTCCACTGGATCAGATCAAAGTTCTATCTAGTTCAGCATCCTATTTCACACGGTGGCCAACCCAGGTACCTCTGAGAAACCAACAAGTAGGACATCAGGGTACTCGCTCTCTCCGGCTTTGCAACCCAGCAACTGTTATTCAGGAGGTACACTGCCTTTGAATATGGAGCTTCCATAGAGCCATCATAGAATCATAGAATAGCAGAGTTGGAAGGGGCCTACAAGGCCATTGAGTCCAACCCCCTGCTCAATGCAGGAATCCACCCTAAAGCATCCCTGACAGATGCTTGTCCAGCTGCCTCTTGAAGGCCTCTAGTGTGGGAGAGGACACAACCTCCCTAGGGAACTGATTCCATTGTCGCACTGCTCTAACAGTCAGGAAGTTTTTCCTGATGTCCAGCCGGAATCTGGCTTCCTTTAACTTGAGCCCATTATTCCGTGTCCTGCACTCTGGGAGGATCGAGAAGAGATCCTGGCCCTCCTCTGTGTGACAAGCTTTTAAGTATTTGAAGAGGGCTATCATGTCTCCCCTCAATCTTCTCTTCTCCAGGGTAAACATGCCCAGTTCTTTCAGTCTCTCTTCATAGGGCTTTGTTTCCAGACCCCTGATCATCCTGGTTGCCCTCCTCTGAACACACTCCAGCTTGTCTGCGTCCTTCTTGAATTGTGGAGCCCAGAACTGGATGCAATACTCTAGATGAGGCCTAACCAGGGCCGAATAGAGAGGAACCAGTACCTCACGTGATTTGGAAGCTATACTTCTATTAATGCAGCCCAAAATAGCATTTGCCTTTCTTGCAGCCATATCGCACTGTTGGCTCATATTCAGCTTGTGATCTACAACAATTCCAAGATCCTTCTTGTTTGTAGTGTTGCTGAGCCAAGTATCCCCCATCTTGTAACTGTGCCTTTGGTTTCTATTTCCCAAATGTAGAACTTGGCATTTATCCCTATTAAATTTCATCCTGTTGTTTTCAGCCCAGCACTCCAGCCTATCAAGATCACGTTGAAGTTTGTTTCTGTCTTCCAGGGTATTAGCTATCCCACCCAATTTTGTGTCATCTGCAAATTTAATCAGCGTAATGATTGATAACCATTGACAGATCCACTTCCATGAACATCTAAGCTGCTGGCCAGTGCTAGCATCGCAGGTAGGCATGGCTGGGTACCTGCCAAGGCCTCACTGACCCCTGGAGTTGCTCTTCCTCCTCTTCCCCATTGCAACCTGCTTGTTCACCTGTCTCTCGCTCTGGCCCAGGCAACAGTGGTGGTGAAGCAGGAGCAAGAGATGCCACCGTTGTCTTGCTTCGTGGCTCTCAGCCTGTGAGGAAGAAGGCAAGGAACAAGACCACCTGGTGACAATGGTTGTGAGAAGGTAGATTCACCGAGAGAGGAGCCCCACAGATGATGTCTCACCCAAGGGCCCTCCCAAACCTGAAGCTGGCACTGACTCTGGAGATCACTGCATCTTCTAGTAGCAATTCCACAAATTAGTTATGCTTTGTCTGAAGAAGTGCAGAATATAAATGAAATTGACATATGCAATAAATAGTTATGCTGTCTTAGGCTTGGAGGTTCCGTTTAGCTATTGATGGATGGATGGATGGATGGATGGATGGATAGTATTTCTTGGTTGCCTTTCAGGGTGGTGTACAACTACAATAGGCATCGTTAGGGCCTACCTAACGAAAGGATTTCTTTCATCCTTCCTAGAGGCCACAGAACGTCCTCTGGAAGCATCTCCTTATACAATTTGACATGTCCTGATCCCTGGAACCAACACAGTTATGCGGAAAGCAAGGGCCCTTCAGTGTGTCCACACACCTGGG
Source organism: Elgaria multicarinata webbii (assembly GCF_023053635.1). Taxonomy (NCBI): domain Eukaryota; kingdom Metazoa; phylum Chordata; class Lepidosauria; order Squamata; family Anguidae; genus Elgaria; species Elgaria multicarinata. The sequence continues at coordinate 25,646,850 of NC_086185.1, read as the reverse complement.
ACAGACAAGCTGAAGCCCTGGCTTGGCAGGGGGACGACTGACACTATGGCCGGGATAGGAAACCATCTGTCTGTGAAGGCATCTGCTGATGCTCCACCCCTTCCTGAAAGTCCCTCTTCCCCTTGCATCCTCTCAGTGGGGAGCCACCACTTCAAGGAATTGGAGCTCCATGGGGTGGTGCTTCTCTGGAGCTTTGCTCAGCTTTTCCAATGGGGAAACTACTGCTTCAATTCACTGGGAGTAGCCTACCTTACAGGATTGTTGGGCCTCACTTAAAGGATTGTTGGGCCTACCTTAAAGGGTTGTTGGGAACATGATGGAAGGAGAAGTCCACAAATCAGTTTGCATTGTTACAGGTGAGGCATCAATGAGAATTTTTAGTATAGCACGTTCTTGATCTTTGAAGCAGAAAAAGTATTACGATCTAATAATAAAGCCCGTCAGCTCATGTTTTCAGTGACATAGGAATCCCAGGTTCGAAGAAGTAATTGGGCAACCAAGAAACTCACTAGTCCCATTTTACAGACAGCAAGCCAGTGCCAAAAAGCCAGTGACTTTCTTAAGTAGACTAAGCTGGACACATATATGTGGAAGCTGAACTCAAAATTCTTAGGGCCAAGTTGAACTTATTATTATTATTTTGGGGTATGTGTGTGTGTGTGGGGGGGAATTCCTTATGAATCAAGACTTTGACTTTCATTCACCACATTACTAGATGGCTCATAACTGGAACAGCCAAAACAGTTAGATGAAGATGCTGCCTGTCTATTTCATTCCTGTACTCTGCATCCAATGAGTCCAGATGCATATGGCTAAATCACACTAGATTTCCCTAATAGTCATCTAATGAAATTGTATTCACATTGCAGTAAGAAAGCCAATTTATCTGATGGCGCAACAGCAACCAGAAAAAAAATGGACACACTTGACAAAGAGAGGGAGGCTTGGGAAATTATCTTTTTCTCTGCCATCCAAATAAGCACATTACTTTGATGTCAAGTTCCATCAATAATGCCATTTCTTCTCCCCGCCAAGACCTCTACTTTTCCTTCTTTGCTTCTTTCACATAACACTGGCCGCTTTGGTTTCTGCAATTACTGCCTATAGCAAATAATTAATCAGCTGACCCATTTTCTGCACTAATTGATCACAGTTTGTCATTCCATTGGCTCCTTCCACTTCATTTGCCTGTTTAATAACCATTACAGGCACAGAAATATTCCCCCAGTATCTGAAACGTGCTCCCAAAAGGGCCGTCAGTTACACAATAACCACGGCGGCGGCTGTTCCACTTTCCCATTAAACCTCTGTGCAAGAACCAACCCACCCACCCACCCTTCAACTGGATTTACTAAGGGATGAAATGCTGGAATGAACGATGGGCAACTGAAATACACTTCCATCCTGTGTGTGAAAATCAATTCTTTGTCAGGCTGTTAGATCTTAGAAATTAAGAGGGTGGAGAAAGGAGACCAGGAAAGAGAGCAGTGCAGACTTTGGTGGGTACGATGCGTTGGGGCAAACAGCTTCTTCTGGTATTGATGCTTTCTGTGCTCAAGTCAAACTTCAGCCTCCTACAACAGGCCTACAGAAGCCCCCCAAATGACACGTCAACCACCATATTTTGCCTCTTTGACAGAGGATGTCGTCACAAGCATATGAAAGAGGAGTTCAGCTTCTGGGCGATGCTGTGAAGGCATTGTGCACCCAAAGGAGGCAAAATGACAGTGGGCTTCTGAAATGAGCCCCACACAGGGCTGCTTTTGAAGAGGGGCTAGAAACTGCAGGCGCTGGTCCTCTGTTGAATATAACTATGCCCATATTATTCCATAGTCACTGGTTGAGCCATTATTTCTGGGCCCCATTCAAAGTGCTTCTTTTGATTTGGATGGTCTAGTGTTGCGACATTGCAAGGTTCACCATCTCCTCCTCTTCCATGAACCCCACCTGGGCACTCCAATCAATATCAGAGCCCGACTTCGGTATCCCTGTGCCATCTACTGTACAGCACGTGATTCTACAAGGCACAGACTTTTCAGTGGCGGCACCACAGTTGCACTATTTCAGAGGATCCATGGGGTAGAGAACTTCTTGGGTCATGCAGCATTTTGTTTTTGCTGCTTGGTGTCCTCTGTTTGTCATTTCAACAGACACACACACACACACATTTTTTTTTAGAACTGCTTAACATTGTTATTATTTGCCTTATATGTGTTCTAAATGCAAAGCCAGGATGTACTTACTTTAAAATAAATAAAAATGGCATCCAGGCTTTCCCAATGTGAAGCCTTCCAGATGTTTGCGACTACAACTCCCATCACTCCTCAGCATTGCCAATGCTGCCTGGGGCTGATGAGAGGTGCAGTCCATAACTTCTGGAAGGGGAAGTCTGCACTAGGCATTTCTACAGAGAGTTTTCAAAAGTAAATGCTTTCTGGCAGTACTTTGTTCATATATACTTTTGAGTTAAGCGAGCTCCAGGAACACCAGGAAACAGTTGAAGCCAACACTTTATTATTATTATTATTATTATTATTATTATTATTATTATTATTAATTAATTAATTTATATAGCACCATCTATGTACATGGTGCTGTACAGAGTAAAACAGTAAATAGCAAGACCCTGCCGCATAGGCTTACATTCTAATAAAATCATAATAAAGCGATAAGGAGGGGAAGAGAATGCAAACAGGCACTGGGTAGGGTAAACAGGCACAGGGTAGGGTAAAACTAACAGTATAAAGTCCAAACAGCATCAGGTTTTAAAAGCTTTAGGAAAAAGAAAAGGTTTTAGCTGAGCTTTAAAAGCTGCGATTGAACTTGTGGATCTCAGATGTTCTGGAAGAGCGTTCCAGGCGTAAGGGGCAGAAGAAGGAAATGGACGAAGCCGAGCAAGCGAAGTAGAGACACTTTGAATGGGGCCCAGAAATGGCTGAGAATTCTTTCCCCTGACGTGCCACATTTTCTACATACAGAGAGCATTTTACATGGAGGAGTGTGCAAAACCCTAACCACAGCCTGTAGTGGTTCAACCCAGCAAGCATCTACCCAGACCAGTCTCTTGGTCCTCCGTATACTGGGACAGCGTCCCAACCTGCCTCCTACAAGACCTATGGGATTGTGGTTTGTGATCAGGAGGAGACTATTAAGAGAGGAGTATATTACAGTATATTACAGATTAAAAACAAAACAAAAACCAACAGCAACAACAACAACACAGGTAAGAATAAAGTAATCCAATTAATTCATTCCAAAGCCAGAGGCTCTGCAAAATTAAAATGTAAGAAATGTGCCAGGAAAGTAATTTTCTATTTCTGCCGCCCGGTCATTTCTTGTAAATGTTAACTATGGCTTTCAGATGAAAATGAATGCGGCCGTCCTTTGTGTACGCTTCTCCCTCTCCCTGCTTTGCATTTTAGCTCAATTTTAAGGAAATCACTTGCGAACATGGTTTTCATTTGACTTTGGAAGAAGGGATGTGAAAGGGTGGGACCTCATTTGCAGAAGCCTCTACTACACTAAAGCTGTCAAGAGGGGCTGATTTTGGCAGGCTCACTGAAGGCTGAAGATCAACAGTGCAGAATCGCTTGAACTACATCTGCATGACAAAGACAAGAAGTCCACAAGCAGATGCACCAGGCAGCCTGGACCGCTGGAGGAAACGTCTGCTTTGTGTTGTGCAACCCCTCCAAAGCTGTATTGCTAAAACCAGGGAACATGGACATATCTAAAGCAACCTCCAGCTGAGATGGCCCATCTATGTTCTCCTCCAGCAACCCCCAACATGGGCCATAGCTAGACCTACCTGGTCTAGCATGACGGAGGGGTGAGGATCTTGCGATGTGGTTATCACGTGATCTCCCCTCTGTCTACACACAGCATGCGATGTCCTAGGAGGAACAGGACATCGTGCCCGCCATTTTGTTTTTTAAAGGAGATGGAGCACATAAAAGCTCATGCAGAAAAGGATAAGGTTCTTTTAAAAAAAAAAAATCAATTTCCCCACTCCCCCTACCCCACTCCCTATGGGCACAGAGCTCCTGAGGAGCTCTGTGCCCCATGTCCAGCTCCTGGCTCCTCACAGTTACTCATGAGGAGCTGGGACAAACCATGATGGTGGGCCACACTTTCCGCAGTCTCAGGATCATCCCAAGACCACAGAAAAACCACGAAAAAGGGTAGGGCGATATCCCGGGGAAAGGCCTGCTCCCGGGATACCCTGTGTGTCATGTGGATGCACAAGGGCGATCCCCGGGATATCACCCCATTCAGCTATGCCCATGGTGTCCTCCAGATCATTTGGACTGCAACTCCCATCTGCTCAGCCAGAATGGCCAGTGTTCAGGGATGAAAGGAGTTGCCCAAAACTTCTGGAGGGCACCCTGTTGGGGAAGGCTGGTCTACTCCAACTGACAGGCACTCTCCGGGGGCTGGGGGACACTTTCCATCACCTGCTCCCTGATCCTTTTGACTAGAGATGCCAAAGGGAACACTTTGCATGCAAAGCCGTGGCTCAGACACCGACTGACAGATTCCCCCGCCCTTTTTTTCACATTCCCAGCAGAAAATCTGCTTTCTGTTTCTGATTTCACATAGAGATGTGAAGGCCCGGAAAAAAGCCAGAAAAATTCTGGGGGGGGACGACGTTGTTTTTTCTTTTCTGAAGCCTTTTTTGGTTTACCCCACCCCACCCCAAATTTGAAAATTTTTTTAAAAAATGAAGAAAAAATGGATTATGGAATGTTTTATTTTAGCATGTTGAATACAATGTTTAAGACAAGGTGTTCAGATATTTACTTCTCCAAATGATTTCTAAAAACTTTGTACAGTATCAGATTATTACAATTTCTGTGCACTGAGGACAAGCAAGTCCTAGGTTGCAAACTGAGACGACAACTCTCAAATGCAAGAGCAAGATGCATTTCTGCCTCTAGGGGGCAGCACTCCCATCGAAGCAGAGACTGAAACTGATAGTGATGGCTATAGCTCAGGAAATGAGTCTGATTAAATTTCATGCACATTCATTGAACTTGGTTCCCCCCCCTTTTTTTTCTCAGTTCTTTTTATGGGAATGGGGGGGCTTTACGTCTTGACACTGTAAAGGACTAGCGGAGACATAAATAATTTTCTTTGTTACTAATGTTGATGGTTTCTTCTGTTTGTGTTTTTAAATTGTTTTTTTGCCTGCTCCTCATAAACTGGCAAAACCAAAGAGGTCCCTTACAGTTCAGGAGCTGGTATCTCCATTTGTTACCCAAAAAAGTAAAAATTTGAAAAAGTAAATTCAATTTGTAATAATTGTTTGAATGCACTGTAGTTTTAATATACCAAATCTAATAATTTTATGCCGAGCCAACTTGGACATAATTACATTTTATGTTCCAAAAGTAACAAAGTGACTTTCAATCTGTAAAAAGTGCTAATATTGCATTTTTTCCATTTTTCCAAAAAAAATCCATTTCCCCCCCCCCCAAAAAAAAAAATCTGGGGGGAGGGAACAGGTTCCCCCCCCCCTCTTATGGCTTCAAAATTTCCAGAATTTTTACATCTCTAATTTCACCTCAGATTACATCAGCGCTGGACACCATGTGCTGCTGGATACAGGTTTCTGACCCTGGATACATTTCAAACCTAGTCTTTTGGCCCAAAGTCCAAACGACCACCTATGTTCATTTCTGGCTCATGCCCCCAAATCCACCTTCAATTTCTCCCAGGCAGCTTTAACCTCCTGTGTTCTGTATTTGACTCTTCCTATTTGGAGGTGGTTGCAGCTCAGAAACATCAGGTTCAAGCCAAAAGCAACCCAAAATCACACCAACAGCACAAGAGCTTGATGCCCTCCTGCAACGTCCATCTGCATTATGCATTGCTAACCGTCCAGAGCACATTGACTCAGATTCAAGCGCTATTTTAAAAGGGGGAGAGATTGATTTCTTCACGTCACTGGTGACGTATCCTGTCAGGTGCAACCCCGTGGAGAAGTTGCTTTGCAGTCCTTTGCACACACACAAAAACCCTCGGCACAATATTCAGCAGCAGGGGTGAGGCAGATCTAAAAGAAGGCCGTTCCAGTTAGGAAGTCTGGCAAAATGTCCTTCAGGTGTTATTGTTTGCACAATTATCACATATTTTATTGATGCTTATATCACAGCCTGGACAGCAGAAGGAAGAACTAACTGCTCCAATGAATTTACAAACTATATTTAGACTGTATGTGTGTGTGTGTGTGTGTGTGTGTGTGTGAGAGAGAGAGAGAGAGAGAGAGAGAGAGAAGTGTGTGGGAGACAAGTGAGTGAGTGACAAAGAGAGAGTGAAAGTGTGTGTGTGTGTGTGTGTGTGTGAGAGAGAGAGAGAGAGAGAGAGAGAGAGAGAGAGAGAGAGAGAAGGGGACGGAGGGAGGAAGAGAAGGAGTGTGTGTGTGTGTGTGTGTGTGTGAGAGAGAGAGAGAGAGAGGAGGGGACGGAGGGAGGGGAGAGAAGGAGTGTGTGTGTGTGTGTGTGTGTGTGTGTGTGTGAGAGAGAGAGAGAGAGAGAGAGAGAGAGAGAGAGAGAGAAGGGGACGGAGGGAGGAAGAGAAGGAGTGGTGTGTGTGTGTGTGTGTGTGTGAGAGAGAGAGAGAGAGAGAGAGAGGAGGGGACGGAGGGAGGGAGAGAAGGAGTGTGTGTGTGTGTGTGTGTGTGTGTGAGAGAGAGAGAGAGAGAGAGAGAGAGAGGAGGGGACGGAGGGAGGGAGAGAAGGAGTGTGTGTGTGTGTGTGTGTGTGTGTGAGAGAGAGAGAGAGAGAGAGAGAGAGAGAGGAGGGGACGGAGGGAGGGAGGGAGAGAAGGAGTGTGTGTGTGTGTGTGTGTGTGTGAGAGAGAGAGAGAGAGAGAGAGAGAGAGAAGGGGATGGAGGGAGGGAGAGAAGGAGTGTGTGTGTGTGTGTGTGTGTGTGTGTGTGAGAGAGAGAGAGAGAGAGAGAGAAGGGGAGGGAGGGAGGGAGAGAAGGAGAGTGTGTGTGTGTGTGTGGTTGTGTGAGAGAGAGAGAGAGAGAGAGAGAGTAGAGAGAGAGAGAGAGAGAGGAGGGGAGGGAGGGGAGGGAGAGAGGGAGTGTGTGTGTGTGTGTGTGTGTGTGTGTGAGAGAGAGAGAGAGAGAGAGAGGAGGGGACAGAGGGAGGGAGAGGAAGGAGTGTGTGTGTGTGGTGTGTGTGTGTGTGTGGTGTGTGTGTGAGAGAGAGAGAGAGAGAGAGAGAGAGAGAGAGAGAGAAGGGGATGGAGGGGAGGGAGAGAAGGAGTGTGTGTGTGTGTGTGTGTGTGTGTGTGGTGTGTGTGAGAGAGAGAGAGAGAGAGAGAGAAGGGGAGGGAGGGAGGGAGAGAAGGAGTGTGTGTGTGTGTGTGTGTGTGTGAGAGAGAGAGAGAGAGAGAGGAGAGGAGGGGAGGGAGGGAGGGAGGGAGAGAGGGAGGGAGTGTTGTGTGTGGTGTGTGTGTGTGTGTGTGTGTGAGAGAGAGAGAGAGAGAGAGAGAGAGGAGGGGACAGAGGGAGGGAGAGAAGGAGTGTGTGTGTGTGTGTGTGTGTGTGTGTGTGTGTGAGAGAGAGAGAAGAGAGAGAGAGAGAGAGAGAGAGAGAGAGAGAGAGAAGTGTGTGTGAGAGAGAGAGAGAGAGAGAGAGAGAGAGAAGTGTGTGTGGGAGACAGAGTGAGTGAGTGAGTGAGTGAGTGACAAAGAGAGAGTGAAAGTGTGTGTGTTGTGTGTGTGTGTATGAGAGAGAGAGAGAGAGAGAGAGAGAGAGAGAGAGAGAGAGAGAGAGAGAGAGAACAAATCAACAGAAGAAAATGAAAGATGAAGCAAGATGAATGAATGAAAACAGATGCAGTTTTCTGTACTAAAACAACTTTGTTTCAGTTTTGGGGTAGGACTAGGGGATTAATCATTAAGCCAAAAGCTTCATGGAGACAGAAGGATTAAACAGTAGAGAAAGAGATGGCAGGAAGGATTTCCAGGTAAAGGGCGACCAGGATGGAGGATGTTCACCTGGCGAGAGACACACTCATGACGGCCCAACCCACATAGCTGCATCCATCTCCTTTGCACACCAATAGCGTCTGTGTGAGTGAGCATGTGAAGGGGCCCTGCCTCATCTGGATTCCAACTCTACACGCTCCACTCATTTGGGCTCGTGGTTTACCTTGCCTTGCTTGGTCTGAACCCTGCAGAGGCCAGTCACATCCTGGTCCCTTGCCAGCAGACGTGTCCGTCAGAAAAGCAAACCTTGGCACTAGTGGCCAGTTCCAGGAGGAAGTGGCGGTTCCATCTGGAGGAAGAAAAAGGGAGAGCCTTCAGGATGTCTGGAAATGTCTTTGCGGTGCAGGAGGGATAGCAGCTGGCTTGCTGCACACTGCTATGGTTTGCCAAGGAGAGAGAGGGAGAGAGAGAGAGAGAGAGAGAGAGAGGCTTCCCCCTCTCTTATTCTTTCTTTGGCTGGATTTCTGTGCATTCCCCCACCCCATCAGAGCCATCATAAATTGCCTCCCCACCGGCTAGAGAGAAAGCCATGAAAAAGCCATGAAATGATAGCTCAACTCCGTCGTCATCTCCAGTCGCCGTCAACTTATTCTTTAATCCAACCCATTAGAAGCCGAGAAAAGCCCTCAGCATTTCAAAAATGTCATTGTGTGTGCAGCTTCTGCTGGGTTCGAGAGCAAGCCCAGCGCCCCCAACCATTGACTGGGTGGGACATTTGCACATGAAGGAAGATCTACTGGGGACCCAAAGCGACCAACCAATATGTTTCTCCACCACTCTTGTTGCAGCAGCACAAAGTAGGTTTCACAACTAGAGTGGGCTGGTGTCCTAGTTTACAGAGGGTAGTCCTCTATTTGAAAAGCCTGTCCAGTCCAAATCCAGGAGGGAATCTACACATCGTTGTGAGGGCGCTTACATGCACCCCCAGTGCACCCCCACAATGACTCTGTAGACTGAGAAAGAAGAGACGGAGGAAGAGGCGGAGGAGGCAGCGGCTGGGGAACAGGCCGCGTCCTTGCCGCCGCCGCCGCCTCCCCGCCGGCCTCCTGCTGCCGGGCTAAGAGCCACCCGGGTCAGAGAGCTCGGCTTCCGCTTCCGCCGAGCTCTCCGACCTGGGTAGCTCTTAGCCTGGCAGCAGGAGGCCGGCGGGGAGGCGGCGGCGGCAAGGACGCAGCCGGTTCCCCAGCTGCCGCCTCCTCCGTCTCTTCTTTCTCGGTCTACACAGTCGTTGTGGGGGCGCACTGGGGGCGCATGTAAGCCCCCTCACAACGACGTGTAGATTCCCTCCAGGTTGAAGATAAAGGGCCATAAGGAAGGAATTAGGAGCCCTGAAGTTGTCCATCAGCAGCTAGAGTACCAGGGCAGGAGACTGAGAGGCACACAGGCCTTTGCTAGACCTACCTGAAAATCCGGGGGAGAGGAGGGGAGACCTCGCATTGTGAATAACGCGAGATCTCGCCCTCGTTTACACACAAGGAGCGACGAGCTCAAGAAGAGACGTGTTGCACCTGCCATTTTTTAAATTTTCTTAAAGGGCCGGTTGCGCACGAACACTCGAACGGAAAGGTAAGGTGTTTTTTTTTAAAAAAAAAATGATTTCCCCACTCCCCCCACCCTAGCCTCAATGGGCACAGTGCTCCTGAGGAGCGCTGCACCCTGTGCGCAGCTCCCAGCTCTGCACGAGTAATTGCATGGAGCCAGGAAAAGCCGCAGAAACGGGCCACATGGTCGCGGGCTCGGGCTCAGCCTGAGACCGTGTGGAAAAATGGGCCCAAAGTGTAGGGCTGTATCCCAGGGCCAGGGAGGGATGATCCTTCCCTGATCCCAGGATCCCCTGTGCGCCATCTGGACGCACAGGCGCGATCCCGGGTATTTGAGAACTACAAGTTCAACCGCAGCTTTTAAAGCTCAGCTAAAAACTTTTCTTTTTCCTAAAGCTTTTTAAACTTGAGTTTGTTCTGACTTTATACTGTTAGTTTTACCCTACCCAGTGCCTGTTTACCCTACCCTGTGCCTGTTTGCATTCTCTTCCCCTCCTTATTGTTTTATTATGATTTTATTAGAATGTAAGCCTGTGCGGCAGGGTCTTGCTATTTACTGTTTTACTCTGTACAGCACCATGTACATTGATGGCGCTATATAAATAAATTAATAATTTTATTTTTTATTTTATTTTTATTTATCATACTTATACCCCGCTCCTCAGCCAAAAAAGGCTCTCAGAGCGGCTTACACTTAGGGAAAAAGGACAGTCCCTGCCCTCAGGCTTACAATCTAATAAAGACATGACACACAAGGAAAAGGAGTCAAGGAAGGAGGGAGGGAGGAGAGAGAAAGAAAGAGAGAGAGAGAGAGTCCAGCAGGAGCAGGCCCCGGTGTTCGATGTTACTTCTGCCTGCTCCTGTCCCCTCGGTCCTTCTTCTTCCCCACAGGGCCAAGATGGCAGTTTGCCCTGTGGGGGGGGGAAGAGTCCAGCAGGAGCAGGCCCCGATGTTACTTCTAATAATAATAATATATATTATTATTATTATTATACTTCTATAATAATAACCGCTGGTCTAGCTAAGGCCACCGATTACCTGGTCTCCCCTGTATGTATTTCTATTTAAATTATGGTCATTATTTCTGTATTTGCATTTTTACGTGTGCAAATGTTATGCCCATGGGTGCTCTCTTTGGGTCCTCTTTCTCCACGATGCACTTCTCTCCTTTATCAATGGAGACATAGCTACCCCGACCTCAACATGCTTCGTACAGCTTGATTAGCAAAAAGGCAGCCTAGAGCAACGCTGAAACACAACAGCAGGCCATGGTGCAATGAGAAAGAGAGGCAGCAGGAGAAGGGATATTGGTGAAAATGAAGAAAGAGTAGGAAGGGAATTGAACTGGCAGAATGAAGTGGGAAGGGGATCCCCTGAGAACTTGGGATGAGCAGAGAAGAGACAGGTAGAACTAGGCATCTGAAGACGAATTATTCTCCCAAGCCAGATCTAATGCATTAAAGTTACTGCGGAGGAAATAAATGTGAACGACTGTTTTATAATCCCATCTGGAGCCGGAGGCAGCTCTGCTTTGATCATTTTGCCATGGCTCAATATTGACACATTTTGCATTTTCCTGGAGCTTCTGCTCTTGTGGAAACCCATCAACCACCTCTGATCCAATTGAGGGCGGTAGTTCAACCCCACCCCAACCTCCAACTGATGAAAACGTCCGCTAGAAGACACTTGCAAATAAGAGCTACGGAAAAGGAGCTGATCTGCGTACAAAGAGGGCCGTGGCAGTTTTACCAGTGGCACGGCCGGGAGAAATGGAAATAAACATTGCCTACTTTTTGCAACGTGCAAAAGGAAGTGGTCGCAGAAGCACACCTAGAGAATGTCTGCATCATACCACCGTTAGCCTGCGCCCGGAAGACTGGCAGATTGCAACCTTAGCAGCAGTTCCCAATTGCAAAGGCTGAAACAGCACCATGTACATTGATGGTGCTATATAAATAAATAAATAATAATAATAATAATAATAATAATAATAATAATAATAATAATAATAATAATAACAACAAGCCATCTGTCAGGATTTATTTCCCATGGCATATACCTATATGTATTTCTTTTACTCCACTGTTGTCTCTGGTCAGAAAGGATATTAAAGCTGCAGAAAAGCCCATAAACCTCTTCAGCCATATTGAAAGTGGTGTGATCATACACCACAAGCAGGCAGCCCTTCTTGCAAACAACGTTTCTGAAAAGGTACAACGGACCGTCTCCAGACTGGTCAAGAGCAAAACCAGCGAGTTTTTGTGACCAAAACATCTGTCCCAAACAGAGTGACCTAATTGCTGCTTGCGCGTTAAGGAACTTTGCACAGATTTGTCCAAATAACCCCGGGAGATGCAAATGGATAAAGGATATTTGCTGATTAAAGACCTACAGTTGCAATTAAGAACCTGTGTGGTATTTACTTATTTACTTGATTCTCTTAAGTAATTCACTCCAATTATAGGAAAGCTCTGAATGGGTGGGGAGAGGTGGAAATAGGAAGAAAAGGACAGTTGTTTAGCAATCTCTGCTTTCAGTTTTCCTCCAAGCAAAGCTAATATGCAGCTTGCAATTAGAATAATGGAATCTAATTAATGACTCAGCTGGCTGTGAGACAATGGAACAATTTGACATAAGGCAAAGTGACCCTCTTGCATGGGTTAACAGGAGCCAGATTTACATGAAATTGGTCCTCTACACATTAGCAACAAAAGAAAAAAGAGAGACTTGAATGAAATGAGGCAAGGATTGGTTAATTTCAAAAACAAAAGGTTCTGACATTTAACCCTGCCTGGCAATTTTGCCCTCCAATGTGGCCTTCACTTCGCCCCCTTCACACCAATTCACACAAGAGTTTCTTTATTTCAAGACGGCATTTCGATGCTGGCATGCCAATAGTTTATTCAAGGTGGTTTATAATAAGAAAATAAGTATGAATAAGTCATAAAACCTCTCATTAACATTGTATGAATTAACACAGCAGAACATCACAGCACAGAAATTTATCCTTCAAAACACAAGTGTGGAAACACTCAGATTGAAACACAACGTCATTAAGGAAGAAAAGAAATGAAAGGTTGGTCTAAACTAGAACTGTGTGCAAACAAAACGGCCTCTTGAAAGTCTCCACCCTATTTGTGGGCAGAGAAATTGTGGGGGGGGGGGCAGTTTTATTGAATTTCTCCAAGTTCTCCAACAGTTTCTCACAGGGGCGGTTCACCACTGGCAGGGGTTGTAGTAAGGATTAGGAGGGGGTGAGGTGTTCCACCACCGCAAGTGACAACAGCATCAATTGCGTTGACAACCTGGCCCCATTTTGCACCCACTGCAATGAGAGGGCAGTGTTGTATCCGCCTCCAGGACAGAGATGGAGCCAGTACTGAGCCAAAATCGGTCCTCCAATTTCCTAAAAGTTTTCTTCCCCCTGAAAGAATCCCCATTGTTCTGCTTCATTCCCAAGGTGAGAAAATATATCGTGATGTGTTTGAGCTTACCTAATCATTGCAAGGAAGCCAAGGGTGCTGCATGTCGCTCCAAATGACAGCCCAGATAGATGCAACGGCCAGGAGTGCCTACTACAAGCTTCAGCTGATACGCCAGCTGCGCCCCTTCCTAGAGTCGGAAGACCTAAAGACTTGAGATCTGTTGGAGGAGCCCTTCTCCGTATCCCACCAACGCAACATATACGCGATAATGGGACAAGGGAGAGGGCTTTCTCTGTTGTGGCACCCCGAATGTGGAATGCCCTCCCCTTGGAGGCCCAACACTGATTTTATTTTGACATCAAGTAAAAACATGGCTTTTTAACAAAGCCTTTGATGGTTAAATCCACTAAGATGGCACATTGTTTTAACTGTTTTAAATATTTTTACTGCTTTTAAATTATATAGTGTTTTAACTTGGTTCATGGTTTAATTTGTTTTTAACTGTGCATATTTATTGTTTTATACTGTATGTTTTTATCTGTATGCCGCCCTGAGATCTTAATGATATAGGGCGGGATACAAATGTTTTAAATAAATAAATAGTGCACGCACTGGTAACTTCGAGGCTCGACTTCTGTAATGCGCTTTATACAGGGCTACCTTTGTGCCTAGTCCGGAAACTTCAACTAGTTCAAAATATGGCAGCCAGGCTGGTCACCAGTACACCTAGGGGTGACCACATTACACCAGTTTTAAAATCTCTTCACTGGCTGCCAATTAGTTTCCAGGCAAAGTACAAAGTGTTGTACATGGTTTGGGTCCAGGCTACCTGCGGGATCGCCTTCTCCCGTACAATCCGCTCCGCACGCTCAGGTTCTCTGGGAAGAATTTGCTCCAGTCAACAAAAACAAGGCTATTACCCAGAGGACCTTTTCCTCTGCCGCTCCAAGATTATGGAATGACCTGCCGGGAGAGATTCGTCAACTTAACAGTCTTCCGGATTTTAAGAAAGCTATAAAGACTGATTTCTTCCGGCTGGCCTACCCAGTTGAATTTTAAGGTGCCATTTAATAATGTGCTGTTTTTAATAATGTATTAGTTTTAAATGTTTTAATCAGTTATATGCATTTTATGCCATTTGCATTTGTGTTGTACCCCGCCTCAATCTGGAGGGAGGGGAGGTAACAAATAAATATATAAAAATTATTATTATTATTATTATTATTATTATTATTATTATTATTATTATTATTATTATTATTATTATTATTATGTGTATGTTTTCTTTCTCTTTCTATTCTGTTCTCTCCATTGCTCTGCTGTCTCCCAAGCTGCCTGCACATCCTGATCTGAAAAAGTGCTATGCAATGCATTGCTTCATAGTATTGCATCCAGTTCTGGGATCCACAATTCAAAAAGGATGCAGACAAGCTGGAGCGTGTTCAGAGGAGGGCAACCAGGATGATCAGGGGTCTGGAAACAAAGCTCTATGAAGAGAGACTGAAAGAACTGGGCATGTTTAGCCTGGAGAAGAGAAGATTGAGGGGAGACATGATAGCACTCTTCAAATACTTAAAAGGTTGTCACACAGAGAAGGGCCAGGATCTCTTCTCGATCCTCCCATAGTGCAGGACATGGAATAACGGGCTCAAGTTAAAGGAAGCCAGATTCCAGCTGGACATCAGGAAAAACTTCCTGACTGTTAGAGCAGTACGACAATGGAATCAGTTACCTAGGGAGGTTGTGGCCTCTCCCACACTCGAGGCCTTCAAGAAGCAGCTGGACAACCATCTGTTAGGGCTGCTTTAGGGTGGATTCCTGCATTGAGCAGGGGGTTGGACTCAATGGCCTTGTAGGGCCCTTCCAACTCTGCTATTCTATGATTCTATGATCCTAAGATCTCTTCCTGGGCTTTAATTGAGATGCAGGAAGCTGAGGAGGCTACAAAGAACACAGAAGCAGCAACCAGGAAAGGATCAAGCGGTGAATTTTACCTGTATTCATCCTTTCTACTTCCGTGTGTCTTTTTCACTCGGGAATATATATTTTAAAGTGAGAATCTGCCCTCTTCCATGGAGCGAATCGCTGAGCCCTTTAACAAAAGGTTTAATTAATTAACTAGAAAACCAGGCACAGATATTTAAGTGGAGGTAATTATAAGAGTGGGAGCAATATTGTGGGAGGAAGTAGGCAGAAGAGAATTTGCATGACACTCCCTCGCTTTAAATGCACCGTCTCAGAAAGGCGCTCACTGAGGAACAATGCCTTGGCAGGCAGCCGAACACACCACTTTACAGGGAGTAGACCCATTGGGACTAGAAGCCTGGAAGTGGCTGCCATGTGCATTTGCAGAAAGACGTCAATAAAGTCCTGGATCGCTGCCTTTCTCCAGCCCTGTCCCCCACATCTAATTTTTAAGGCTGGCTTTTAGAGAAGTCATATTTCCAGGCATTTAAAATTAGCATCATGGTTAGCCTTTCAGGCACTTTACAGAGCATCAAGAAAGATATACTGGAAGCTCTGCTTTTAGAGCCTATTTTAAGGCTTTTATCCCCTAGTTAGCCTATCTCCTTGGAGGGGGGGGAGAGAGAGAGATGCCTGCATGCTCCTCACCTTTACTGGGCTAGACTGGTTACAGGAGGGACATGGGACTCCATGCAGGTAGGGCAATGGAAGTTTGGGGAAAGCTAATCCCATTACATTCTGAAGCCTCTGTAAAAACAAAATGCACAAAATGTTCTCTCCCCTCCCCGCCGCCGCCACGAGCCCTGATCAGGACAAAGCAAAGGCATTTGGACAGTAACGGGAGGCAAATGTAGGAAATAGTGCACCGTGTTTACAAGGAAAACAGTCAACCCGTAGATTAATGCAGACAAACTCTCATAATGGATGGGGGAGAGATTACATCGGGAGGAGAACTTTCATACAGGAAGATTAGAAGATAGATTTATTGGGTCCCTGAGCTGATCGGGTGAAATATTTCACTACGGAAAACAGAGTCATCATTCATTCTTACTTCTGGCATGAACACAACCCACAATTCTTTTACGCCCAGGCAGTACTGTTGAGAGAAACAGAACTACTCTGTTGTAAGTGAGTTGTTGATAGTTGCTTTTCCTTCTTTTTTTGTTAAATAATCTATGATTTAGATTAGACTTCCTCTGCCAATATTTTATTGCAAATAGCAGCAAAAATACCAAAAATGTGAACTTCAAATCTTGTCAGCACCCGTACGACTCAGCTGAAAAGGAGTCGTGTCTTTTGCAAAGGCCTTCATCAGCTGGGAGTAGTGCCTCCCCTTCAGTGAGTTGGGAGGGAGGGTAAAAGCATTCGTCTAGTCAGAGTTCATAGAATCATAGAAGAGTAGAGTTGGAAGGGGCCTATAAGGCCATCAAGTCCAGCCCCCTGCTCAAAGCAGGAATCCACCTTAAAGCATCCATGACAGATGGAGCTGAGCTGACAGCAGAAAAGTTTGCCCTCACTCTGAACTGGCTTTGAGATGCTACTATACAGCATTACATATTCACTGCCTTGACTACTTGATCCCTGATTGGTTGGGATCACTTTCAAGGGAGAGGCCACCCCGATTAAAAAGAAAAGACACATAAATAGCTGTTTCTCACATAGTGAACACTCCACAGACAGCAGCAAGAAAAGATGAGTGAGGCAGTAGGACATCCCCCCTTCAAAGCCCTATTTTATGCTGGTGTGATTGTATTAACTATGAAGTCTTAACCCGCTCCCCCATCCTCCTGATGTGCATAAATTATACAAGGCCAACATGCAGGGATCTCATAAGGAATTCTGAGCTACACTACGTAGAATACTTTCAACACAAAAACATGTCTATGGCATTGCAGAAACCTTCCCACAACTGGAGTCTAGTGAATTTCAGACCTTTTCCTCCTGGGCACTCTTGGAATTAATTAAAACCCTGAGATCTACTTTGGGATTAGTGGATTGCAGTAGCCGGTATTAGACCACGATGAGTGTTAAATCTGCAATATGATTAAAGCATTCCACCACCACCCTAACCACTTCTAGAAAGAAAATGCCATCTACATGAGAAATGACATGAGAAATGTTTAGAAAGGTTACATTCTGATTTCCAAATCAGATACGGTCCTTTTGCACCTGGATCTGGTAAGAAGATTCCCTCTCCCCTGGCAGTTTCGCTCTGGGGCCATTTCAGCTATTGCTAGTCTTTAAGTGAGCCACATTTTGAATATAATCAGAAGAACAAATATGACTGACTCTAATCCCTGCGATGACACAGCAATTCCCTTTCTTGTGCAAATGTTTGCATGAGTAAAACCCCTTCTGGAGAACTCGCCCCTCCCAACAAATACAAATTAAGGATTGTAAAGTGGAAGAAGGCAAGGAGAGAGAGAGAAAGAACAAGGTCCTAAATCTAGGATTTCAGTAGACAGATAATCCTGTGCAAGGAAACCCACCTATTTAATGAATGTCAGAGACTTTTCAATTAGCAGGGTTGATGACATTATCTGGTGCCCCACACAGGTTTCCCTGTTTGCTCTGAGCATAACTGCAAACTTCACTGTAGCTGGTATTTTTCCAGCAACTGATTCAATGTAAAGCATGCTGGAGTAGCCTGGTTTAAATGGGCAATTAAGACCCCATTAGCTTTACAAAAGACCTATTCCTGGTAGAAATAATAATAATAATAATAATAATAATAATAATAATAATAATAATAATAATAATTTGTTACCCGCCTCTACCTCTAGATCGAGGTGGGGTACAACACAAATAAAAATACCATAAAATACATACAACTAATTCAAAAGTTTAAAACCAGTGCGTCATTAAAAGCAGCACACCATTAAAAAAGGCATCTTAAAATTCAACTGCCTAGGCTTGCTGGAAGAGATCAGTCTTTACAGCTTTCTTAAAATCAGAAAGACTGTTAAGTTGACGAATCTCTCCCGGCAAGCCATTCCACAAACTGGGAGCGGCAGAAGAAAAGGTCTTCTGGGTAATAGTTGTCAGCCTTGTTTTTGTTGGCTGGAGTAAATTCTTCCCAGAGGACCTGAGTGTACGGGGCGGATTGTACATGAGAAGGCGATCCCGCAGGTAGCTTTATTTATTTATTTATTTATTTATTACATTTTTATACCGCCCAATAGCCGAAGCTCTCTGGGCGGTTCACAAAAATCAAAACCATCATAAAACAACCAACAAGTTAAAAATACAAATACAAAATACAATATAAAAAGCACAACCAGGATAAAACCACGCAGCAAAATTGATATAAGGTTAAAATACAGAGTTAAAACAGTATAATTTAAATTTAAGTTAAAATTAAGTGTTAAAATACTGAGTGAATAAAAAGGTCTTCAGCTGGCGACGAAAGGAGTATAGTGTAGGCGCCAGGCGGACCTCTCTGGGGAGCTCATTCCACAACTGGGGTGCCACAGCGGAGAAAGCCCTCCTCCTAGTAGCCACCCGCCTCACTTCCTTTGGCAGGGGCTCACGGAGAAGGGCCCCTTTAGATGATCTTAAGGTCCGGGTAGGTACATATGGGAGGAGGCGTTCCTTCAAATAACCTGGCCCCAAACCGTTTAGGGCTTTAAATGTCAATACCAGCACTTTGAATCGGGCCCGGACCTGGACTGGCAGCCAATGAAGTTGTAAAAGGACTGGTGTAATGTGATCTCGCCAGCCAGTCCCTGTTAGTAAACGGGCTGCCCTGTTTTGTACCAGCTGAAGCTTCCGGACCGTTTTCAAAGGCAGCCCCACGTATAATGCATTGCAGTAATCCAAACGAGAGGTTATCAGAGCATGGATAACTGTAGCTAGGCTATCACTGTCCAGATAAGGGTGCAGTTGGTATATCAGCCTAAGCTGATAAAAGGTGCTCTTTGCCACTGAGTTCACCTGTGCCTCAAGTGACAGTTCTGGATCGAAGAGCTTGGACCCAAACCAATCAACAATTGGTTTGTTGATATGGATCAACACCAATGGCTGAATATTTGGACTCTGCTTGGAGGTGTGGCTATAGTAAAAAGACAAGAACATAAGAAGAGTCATGGTGAATTAGATCACAGGCCTACCTAGCCCAGAGTCCTGTTCACTAATAGGGAAATCTGAAAATACCCCATTAAAACCCCTTGTCTGATGCGGGAAAGTGCCCAAGCATCCAGAAATACTCTGATCCCTTCCCCCCCCCCTCCTTGCTTTTGAATTTGGAGACACAGAAAGCCTCTTGGTCAAGGCTATCCTGATCTCTTGGCTCCTTATCTGCCATGGTCACATGTTGCTTCTTCCTTAAACATGTCTGCTTTGTGTTTAAGGAACCAGGCTGTGTAACATAGACGTGAAGGCGCATCGCTTCATTGTTTATCACCGAAGTCCCCTGACTGGGCATTTTGGAAGGGTCAGGGTATACTCGGGACTTTCCGAAAAGTCCTTGGGAGGGGGCTTATCAAAGAACAGAACACAACATTTTCTACCGGTCACGGGCTGCCAAAATAAGGCATTGTTTATGTAAGAAAGGTTTTCATTTATGGAACATGTATGGGACTTGTGATCAGTCACGGGAGGGAGGAGGGAAAAGTATGACTTCATCAGAGCAACTTTGATGAGTATAAAAGTATGCTGATGTGGGTGATGGGCAGAGTGTTCAGTCTTCAGCTTGCTGAAGGTGGGCTTCTCTCCTACACAGGTAGTTCTAATAAACCCTCTGAATCTGGACCAGTCTGGACGCACTCCTTCCCTATTGGATACAGGGAAATTTCCCTGACATCAAACAGATCTCCAGGGTCCAATGAACTGCATCCTAGAGTAATTAAGGAGCTAGCAGAAGAACTCTCAAAACCACTATCTATTATCTTTGTGAAATCATAGAAGACAGGTGAGGTGCCGGACTACTGGAGGAGGGCTAATGTCCCTATCTTCAAGAACTTGATTTTGTTCTGACTTTATACTGCTAGTTTTACCCTACCCAGTGCCTGTTTACCCTACCCTGTGCCTGTTTGGTGCATTCTCTTCCCCTCCTTATTGTTTTATTATGATTTTATTAGAATGTAAGCCTATGCGGCAGGGTCTTGCTATTTACTGTTTTACTCTGTACAGCACCATGTACATTGATGGTGCTATATAAAATAATAATAATAATAATAATAATAATAATAATAATAATAATAATAATAATAATAATAATATAAAAAAGGTCAAAAAAGGAGGAACATGGGAACTACAGACCAGATAGTCTGACATCCATCCCTGGGAAATTTTTGGAGTAGATTATTGGCCCAGCATTGGGCAAAAGGTGGGATACAAATAAATATAATAATAATAATAATAATAATAACAACAACAACAACAACAACAACAACAACATAATAATAATAATAATAATAATTATAAAGAAGTTAACTGTAAGCACCTTGAAAACAATGCAGTGATTACTAGAAGCCAACATGGATTTGTCAAGAACAAATCCTGTCAAACTAATCTGATCTCATTTTTTGATTGGGTAACCTCCCTTGTGGACTGTGGGAATGCTGTGGACATAATATATCTTGACTTCAGCAAAGCTTTTGACAAAGTTCCCCATGATATTCTGATTAACAAACTAGCTAAAAGTGGGCTAGATGGAACAACTATTAGGTGAGTCCACAGTGGCTACAGAATCGGACTCAAAGAGTGCTTATCAATGGTACCTCCTCAAACTGGGGGAAGGTAATGAGTGGGGTACTGCAGGGCTTAGTCCTGGCCCCAGTGCTCTTCAACATCACAACAGTTAAAGCTGCAGGTGCCCTGCCCTCTTTTAAATCTGGTCACTCTAGTATAGCTCCTGCACTTTAACTGTTGTGTTGAAGATGGAATTTCACCAGGTTCTCCATATATACAAATTAGGGGTGTGCACGGACCCCCCACTCTGCTTCACTTTAAGATCCGCCATTTTCGGATCAGCCCACTCCGCCCCACCCCCACTCTGCTCCGCTCGGAGCTCTGGATCCGGATCGGAGCTCCGGTCCCCCCCCCATAGGGGGGGTTACTGGGCCCTGCCACCATCGCCGCCCATGCAGCGACGGCGGCAGAGCCCGGTAAGGAGGAGGGGGGCCTTACCTGCCTCCGTCCGTGGTCCGTCGCCGTCTTCAATTGAGCCCGTGCGGCCCAGACTTCCTGCTGGAACCACGGGCTCAATTGGAGACGCTGACGGACCACGGACGGAGGCAGGTAAGGGAGAGGAGGGCGGGGGGGCGTTACCGGGCCCTGCTGCCGTCGCCGCATGGGCGACAGTGACAGCGGCAGGGCCTGGTAAACCCCACTTACCTTTCCGGCAGAGCTCCGGATCGAGGCGAACGATCTGCCTTCACCTCGATCCTCTTCGCCATGCTCCGCCGGCCCCCCAATCCTCTTCGCCTCCGCCTTAAGGGCAGGCGAAGCCCCCCGCTCCGCTACTGCTTCTCCGGTCCGATTAGAAGCGGAGCACATCCCTAATACAAATGACACCTGCTGAAATTTCCTTTCCTATGCCACTGTTAAAGATACAGGAGCCCTGTCCTCCTTTTCATATGGTCACCCTAAGGTTCAGGATATCCCAACACTGTGCTGGAGTGAATCTTGTGTGTTGGGATATCCTGACACACACACCACACTTCAACTAGCATTTTCTAAGTGATTTTCAGAAGCTAGTCTGGGTGGAAGGAGATAGGAGGGGGGATATAGGTTCCCAAGCTCATAAGTCAAATGCAAAGGTAGAGGGATGCTTGCAGGAGAAATCTAGCAGGAAAGCAATGCTTAACCTGTATCCCACCCCACAATTCTCCCAGCAGGTTCCTACTAACATCAGGCAGTTTTAATCATTTCCTTGTCAGGCAGACTCCAAAACTGGCAGGAAGCCCAGCTGGGGGGAAATTTGCCTCCTGGGAGGAGACCTTTGCAGTGGAGAAGGGGCAATGCAAGAAGGGTGAAGTTAATTTAGCATCCATCCTCCCAGATACGATCATTTGAGGCCAGTTTGTTGACACTGCAGCACATTTCAAAGGACAGCAACTACAGAGGAGGAGAGAAATGTTAAGATATTCTGGTCTATACCAAAATTGGCAGCAGAAGGGGAGGGAGGGGGGATAGGTGGGTGGGTGGCAGAGAGGAGAGGCGCTCCGCTACTTCCTCCCACTAAGAAGTCAAATAAGTCAGATCTTTAGGGCTGGATTGCAAATCTTCATTTTCTAAAAAGGAAAAGGGGGGGAGGAAAATTATGCACAGCCACCTGGCCTTCACACCCA